>NW_019267230.1:355508-418044 GCF_002742605.1 Olea europaea var. sylvestris | reverse complement strand
CATTGTGTGTTTCTAAAAAAAAAAAAAAAAAAAAAAAAAAAAAAAAAAAAACATAAGCAGGTACATTAAAATAATAATAATAACAATAAAATACCTGCTATCACGAGCGGATCTTGCTCTGCCTCGTGCTGATTCAGTGTAAAAACTCTGGCATTTCATTTCTTATTCTTGTTTGGATCATTATCCTTCTTCTTTGGAGGCTCTGTACTATTGAGAGCAATGTGTCCTGGCTTACCACACTAGAAACATATATTCTTCCCGAGTAAGCATTTACTCCTATGGAGTTTATTATACTTAGGATAGGGTGAAATACTCCCACTCGTCCCACCAATGTGAACTCCTGTGCTTGGCCTTTTATTCTGTCAATTACGTTTGTTCTTGCTCTCATCTCTCCACTTACTTTTTCCTAACGACTCCTTGCTTTGTTGGGTATACAATTCAAATGTGGTTCTCTGATATGAAATAACATAAGTCCTCCCCAACATTTCACGATATGAGGTGAAATGATGTACATAATGATCATGTCGATCTCTGGGTGCAGTCCATTTTTCGAACCTCCTAATCTTCTTAACTTCGGTATCCACAAAATGCGAGGCATATCTTGAGAGCTGCTCAAACTGCCTCTCATAATTAGTAAGGGACATGTCTCCCTGTCTGAGTTGTAGAAAATTCGATTCCTTGAAGTCTCTCAAAGCCTATAGAAAATATTTTACCATCACTTCATCATTAAACTACTCTCAAGTCAGGTTACATTACTGCTCTTCCATCCTAGTGTGTGAGACAGATTCCCACTAGTAACTGGTTGCTCCAACAAACACGAATTCTATGGATAGGACTTTTCTGTGCATCCGTACAAGCAATGTGTCGAAAGATGCACTTCAGACCTCTAATCCACTCCTCAACAGCTAGTGGGTCGGAACCACCATCGGAAGTCGGAGGCTTGTGCCTACGAAGCCGCTCAACCACTGAGATGACTCTCGGGACAAATGGAGGTGCATTTTGTGACGGCGATGCTTAGCTCCGTCTGCTTAGTTCTTGTATCGCTTGTAGTAAATCGCGCATCAACTTCGTGTGAGTAGGTGGTGCCATTTCATAAAATTTAATATGAAGTTACTGATCGCATTCCGTTACTAAGTCTAACAAGTTATACTAATTTTATCATAATACAGATCATAAATTTAGTAGAGAAATAAAGTGCGTGTCTTAAAAAAAGTTAAAAGTAGGCAATTTGAAAAAAAAAATGTAGATTATACAAAAGTTTAAGTAAATTCATCTTCTTACCCTTTGGAGGGTGGTCGATTAGTGGTCGTTGAGTGCCAAAAATCATTCATATAATAAATAACCTTAAATTGACATTATCATTGAATTCATGGATCTTTAGAAAAATATAATTTTTTTTTTATCAAATATTACGCAAGGGAATGACTAAACAAATAAACATTTTATTATATGTAACATTTAAAACATGAAAAGTCTAATAATTAATATATATATATATATATATTAAACCTAGAAGAGGGTATTTTGGAAGTAGGATTTTATTCCAAAAAGGGGCTTAAAAGTTAATAGGGTTCACTCCGAAAAATTGTTTACATATAAGCTTATCTGCCTTCTGGATATAGTTTAGACCCTTGTACTTCATTCTCTTTTCAGCAATTGTATATTTTAATTTTTTATTGTATATATATTTTCTCAGATATTGTTGCCACTGTTCATGTACCAGATTTTTTTATCCAAAACTCAAATTATGAGAATACACATGGGTCTACAGGAAATTAAACCTATACTGTGATACCAAACTGTAACGAACCAAAATTTAAGATTTGAATCGTTACCATTAAATTTTGGTAAATATAAATTTTGGTAACGATTCAAATCTTAATTTTTTGGGTCGTTATGAAAGAGAACCCTTCAATTTAATTTTCAATTAAAAAGACATTGCGACGAAGTGGTGCATAACGACCAACTATGTATAGGGCATAAAATTTTTTGTATACATTAATTACTGTGCTTTAATTTGGAGTCATGCTTATGCTTAATTTTTATGATAAGGTGCTACCCATCGCCCATCAATCGCCACCCATTCCACAAATAGGCCTAAGGTGACTCATTTTGCTTCATGATTAAATTAATTTCTTCCTTGATTTATACAGATTGTTTTGGCCCTTTTAGGTTTAGTTTCCATATAGCTTTTCATTAATTTTTTTCAATTTATTGTTATAAATTGATGAATAATTCTCCTTCAAGTTGTGTTTAGAATAAATTTTGTCTAATTTCTAATTTATTACCTTTGTTTTTCCCCTATTCCCCAGTTTTGTGTTGTTTTATGGATTAATGTTTCACGTTGCTGTGTGTAGTTTTATTCAGAGAAGGTGATTGCACCTCTTTTGATGTAGATGACTGTCAGCCCTTGGTGTTGCATCTATTTTTAGTTTCGAAATGAATTCCCTCAATTAATTGGTGTTGATTCCACTTTGTGAACAAGGTTCAACTAAGGTATTCCGTCTTGCACTGTTGGGTCATTTGTTTCCCCACCATGATTAATATGAACATAGCTATTAAATTTGTCTTGTTTTAGGATATTAATATTAGAACGTCACTTTATAATTTGCATTTAGGGCTATCGTGCCTCTGGTTAAGGTTCTTATGGTCACTACAGGTTAAGTTATAGTGTCCCTATATGGAATTGCTAATGAGTATAAAATTTTGGTTCTTGTGGCTGTTGCATTCTATGAATATTTCAATCGATATTTTTGTGTTGTTCTGGAAGTTTACTGTCAAGAAAAATCCAATATTATAGCTCTATGTCCATCTATTTATGAAACCAAATCCTCCTTTCATTAAATTTTGTTGTGATGCTGTCATGTTCATATTAATCTAACAAATTTGTCGAAATTTCAAAGTGTTCAAAATTTGTGATTTTCAACTCCTGACATCTTCTGTATCACGAAAATTGGAGCATTTTTTGCTTGAACAAGCCTTGTTGCATATTACTCTAAAACCTCGTGGAGAGAATATGTATATCATTGCACACCTCAAGACGTAAATAACGTAGCAAATTCATCAGCAAACTTACATGAAATACATTATTGTTTTACCTTTTACCTTTTACTATTTTTTTTTTTTTTTTTGCATTTTAATATTCTGTCCTACCTTCTGTGCTCGTTTGTTGAATTCTTTATCATGTCCAGGTTAACTATTAGAATTTGTTTCAGCACATTGATGTAGTGGACACAGTAGTTAACTAATGGCACTAAACAAAACGTGTTAACAGCATTTGTCATTTTTTCTAAAAATTACTACATATTCTCTTTTGTATGATGTATGTAAATACAGTAATATACATGATGGATAGGAGTTGGATGCAACTTTGCAATAGATTTAAGTGAAGACTATTTAGATGGCGCTAATTCATTTTTATAGGTAGCAAAACGATGTCTGGACGAGAACAATGAGATTCGCTGTCTATATCGAAAATTTCAAAATGTATTCTTTCATTCACTAGATGTGGTAGAATCTTGTTTATACCACTCTGGAATCTCAGCAAGTTACAAGAGATGGATTTTTTCTCTCCTCAAATGCCTAATCAAGAAAGCAACCAGTTTGTGGAGATGATGACTGAAGCCCAACGAACTTTGTTTCCTAGTTCTAAAATGTCATTATTGAACTTTATGGTGAAGTTGATGCACATAAAAGTTTTGAATCAGTGGAGTAACAAATCTTTTAACATGTTGTTGGAATTACTGAAAAACATTTTTCCAGAAGATACTGGATTACCAACTTCAACATATGATGCCAAAAAAATGCTTAGTGAATTGGGATTGGGTTTATGAGATTATTCATACATGCAAGGATGATTGTGTATTATTTTGGAAAGTGCATGAATTTGCCACTAGGTGCCCAAAATGTGATGAACCACGATACAAACTCAATTTTGGCAAGGGAAATAAGGTGCCTCAAAAAGTATTGAGATACTTTCCATTGAATAGAAGATTACAGATTCATGTCCAGATATACTACTAAAGATATAAGATGGCATACAGAATGCTGAGTTGGAAGTAGAAGGTGTTCTAAGACATCCAGCTGATGGCGAGGTATGGAATGAATTTGACAAGTTATATCTAGAAGTTATGAACGATCCTCACTATGTTAGGTTATGCCTTGCAATGGATGGCTTCAATCTATTTGGAAACATGCATAATCTATACAACGTGTGTCTTGTTGTTCTAGTGCAATACATTATGCCACCATGGAAGTGCATGAAAGAACCATTTATTATCATATCATTGCTAATTCTAGAACCATGTGAATCATGAAGAGATATAGATGTTTATTTAAGACCACTAGTAGATGAGTTGAAAGAATTATGGGAAGTCGGTGTTGACACGTTTGATTCTTATAGTGGTCAAATGTTTTTTATACATGCAACTTAATGTGGACCATTAATTATTTTCCTACTTATGGAAATCTATCAGGATGGAGCACTAAGGGATACAAAGCTTGTCCAATGTGCAATTAGAATACTTCACATAGGTTACATAGTAAAATATGCTTTATGGGTCATCAATGTTATTTGCCACTTAATCATCCTATAGAAAAAGTAAATTACATGATGGTAAATGGGAATTATGACCACCATCAAAAACATTATTAGGAGATGATATTTTACAACAATTACAGGTTGTGAGGTGTGGGAAACCTGGAAAGTACCCAAGTAATAAAGATAGAAAAAGGAAATGAACTCCAGATGAGCTAAACTGGACAAGTGGTGTGCTGTTGCAGGCAACCAAAAATAAAACATATACTCCTAAAAAAATATGTAGCAGTGCAAGTAAGGATTGTTCTCACGGGGAGTATCTAGCTTAGTTTTATGCTACGTAAACAAGGAATGTGGGGTTTTGACTATAACGAAAACAATTTTTTAAAGAAAGTGACTATGAACAATTCAAATTAAAATATCAAAATTAATCAAAAGAACAAATCTTGATCTAATTTAACATCAATCTTCGAAATTTTACAACTAATCATTGATCCACGTATATATATCAATTGATACTTTCAATATTCATCGTTGGAATTATCTTCTTATCTCTCCTTAATTGCAGTTAACTAGAGAACAATTAATCCAATTGATCCTAATTACTAAACAAACCAAAACAAGCGCTAAAGTTTTAATCTGATAACAGCCTTAAGAATTAGAGAGATCGATGAAACTAAACAATACAAGCACAAGCGATTGTATTTAATTTAGTCAAGCATTCTTCCCAAGATTTAAGAATTTTTGACGCAGCAAACCACCAAATCCTAGTTGGTTTACAAGTTAGATAGATCAAACAATTACGAATTTGATATCTATCCCAATAGTAGATTGCACAAATAATGAACTAGTAGGCCTCCTAGTAATTAAACGCAACAATCGTGAAAATATATGTAAAAGAATATCTGATACTCAAAATATAAATTGAATGATGAAAACAATTTAAATCTAATAGTTTTATTGATTTCGAGATTTCAGTTTCCTATGACCAAGTACAAAAATTTAGCCATACATGAAAATTGAAGGAGTTGAAAAAAAAAAAAAAAAAAAAGGAGAGAGAGAGAGAGAGAGAGAGAGAGAGAGAGAGAGAGGAGGCGAGGGGACTCGTGTGTCCCCATTTTATTCTTTTCTCTCCCCATTTTTTTCTGGTCTTTGAAACCTACCAAATCTCTTCAAATATTATCTTAATATAATATCACATAAATCTGACTGATTATGAAAAATATTAAAAATAAACTAAAGTCCTGTTACAATTAGGAAAGTGGTGTTTTTAGCTAAAATTTTGTTGCAATTGATTTGGAAATTTTTGAAAATAAATTGCGTCAAATCCACGCATTAGAATTATAGGATAGGGACGTTCCAAAACGTCAGCAGTACAGGTGCGACAACTTCAAGCCCGATTTCAACTATGATACAACAGATGTCTCTCACATCTCAAAACATGAAAGTTGTAGATGTCAGCGTGTAGCATCTTGAATCATCTTAATCGGAGCTCAGACGAGAGAGTTATGCACAGATTACGAAGCAGTATTGAAACTGTCCAGAATCTCTCAATTAACTCCATTTTGCACTTAACGCCTCCATTTGCATCCTAAATTAAAATATAAGAATAATGAGTACATTTGGGCACAAAATAATTATAAAAGCCTAAGCATTAAGGGAAGAAAAATAGGCCATTTTACATTCTCATCAAATTCTCTCACACTTAGCTTTTGCTCGTCCTCAGGCAAAACTCAAATTTTCTTTTCCAAAACACCAAATTTGCAACATAGAACAACCAAATCTTCAAAACACATATCATGGATAAACATTCTTAAACAACTTTTAATTACTTAGTAAGCATTTTCATTCCAAGAAGGAGTAAACTAAATACGGAGACTCTCACGAAAATAAGCACTCGACTCTCATGTGTTTGAAGGATATGAGTTTCGCTCAAGTTCATTCAAATGGGGGTGATCTACCATATGCTTACATATCTTTCATTCTCCACCAATCAGATCACATGCATAACATGAATTATAAGGACTTTTCAAGGGTTGTAACGGAGTTTAGGGTGAAGGTGGAAAATATTTGGGAATGTAGCTCAAAAGCCATCAAAACTAGTGGAGAAAAAAATGAATCAACTTAAACTCAAATAAATATAAGACATGTAAAGCCAATCACTCCATTCAGCAGTTTCTTTGATCTGTATCTATCATGAATAAACAAACCCCATTCTTGGAATAGTAGAAGGAATTATGAACATGGACAGTTTGTAACATTAAAAGTCATTTCCTCCATCACTTTCTTTCTTCTTCTTTTTTTTTTTTTTCCCTTCTGTTTTCTCTCCTCTGTTTTTTTTTTCTTTTCTCCATTTTTTTTTTTTTTGAAAATTATACCAACAATAGAATTTATGAATTGAGACTAAAAACATGTTCCATTTCATCGGTCATAGCCCTACCATAAATCTGGTCATCCCCACACTTATTTCTTGATCACCCATACATATCATAATAATAAATAATACTCCACTAGCTCTATGGCTTCGGTAAAGACATTATTTTTCAGGGTTTAAAGCTTGTACCTGGGTGAACCAAAATAATAATAATAATAATAATAATAATGAAAAAATAAAACACAACCAATAAAGCTCAAAGGGGTTTAACAAAGGAAAAGAAAAATTAATTACAAGGTAGGCTATTTGGCTTATGTAGCTTAAAATAAAGATGACCTTAATCATGTTCATGCATTCATGTATCACTATGACCTGGAAGAAAATTAAGGCAAGTTCAAGAGAAACAAATCCATGGAAGAATCTCTCTCATGAAATAAAAGAATGAGATTGACATGGATGTGTCAGTCTAAAGGCTCAAAATCTCACCGACTTTTGTCTACCAAGTTTAGTTACTATCATCTCAAGGAAAATAACTAAACTAATTAAATTTAAGTTGGAAGATTATTTATTCAATCATGTTATGAATCATTCAAAAGCTTAATTGAAACTTGCACATAGCATACACAACCAAAAATTGTTGAAAATCACAAAAAAAAAAAAAATAAAATAAAATAAATTCAAACACACTAAATCCCCTCCACCATACTTAAAACTCACATTGTCCCCAATGTAAGGTAAAATGTAAAGAGATGAACAAGAATAACCAAAATATAAATTCAGAAATAAAAAGAAAAATGAACGAACTTTCCTTGGGTTGCCTTCCAAGCAACGCCTTTGTTTATCATTATTGGCTTGGCTGAGTGCTTCCTTCTTCAACCAGTATGAATTGGATCCTCCAAGTCCAATGTTGCCACGTTTTCCACTTGAAAACCTTCATAGAAAGGTTTAAGCCTATGGCCTTTCACCTTGAACACTTTCAAAGTTGTTAAACTTTGAATTTCAACTTCACCGTAAGGAAAAATATTAGTAACAACAAATGGTCCAATCCAATAAGAACGTAACTTACTCGAAGACAAGTGAAGTTGTAAATGGCATAGAAGGACATATTTACCAACTTTAAACTTCTTCCTAGAGATCATTATGTGATGAAAAGCCTTCATGTTTTCCTTGTATATCCTTGCACCCTCATAAGCATCATTGCGAATTTCTTCTAATTCTTATAAATGTTGTCCACTTTTGTCCATCTTCATGTTGAAACTCTTGATAATCCAATAAGCCTTGTGTTCTAGCTCAACTGAAAGGTGGCAAAGTTTTCCAAACACCAATCGATAATGTGACATACCAATGGCCATCTTAAATGCAATCCTATATGCCCATAAGGTATTATCAAGTATAAAATCCAATCTTTTCTACTTGGACAGATTGTCTTTTCAACGATGGACTTGATTTCTCGATTTGACATCTTCACTTGCCCACTAGTGTGTGGGTGATAGGCAGTTAACACCTTGTGGGCCACATGATATTTTTTCAGCAAAGTCTCCACAATTCGATTGCAAAAGTGAGTGCCTCGATATCTTATTAGAGCTCTTGGAATTTCAAACCTGGAGAACATGTTAGACTTGATCTGTAACAAATTTAGAATCATCAATCCTAGTAGCCTAGCTTCCATTTATTTTGAAACATAATCAATAAAAAGCAAAATGTTGACATAATCGAAAGATACAGGGAGCAGTCCCATAAAATTGATGTCCCAAACATAAAAAATTTCACAAACTAGTATGGGTGTTTGTGGCATCTCATTCCTTTAGTATATATTACTTGTATTTGGACAATGTTGGCATGACTTACGAAAAGAGTATGCATCTCAGAATAAAGATGGCCAATAGAAACCACATTCTAGCAATTTTCTCGTAGTCTTCTTTGATCCAAAGTGGCCACCGCAAGCATGAAAATGACAAAAGGTGAGAATAGAAATAATTTCATTTTTAGGAATGATCTTCTTATCACTTGATCTGCACAATGCTTAAACAAGCATGGGCCATCCCACACATAGTATTTAGAGTCACTCTTGACCTTATCTCTTTGTGCCCTAGATAGACCAGGAAGAAACAAATTATTAATCAAATAACTTACAATATTTGCATACCAATGTAATGTCACACTCATGGAGAGTAATTGTTCGTTAGGAAATGTTTTCTTCAAATCGAGTTCATCCTCCATATGAATTAAACGACTCAAATTATCTGTGACATTATTTTCTGTCCCTCTTTTATCTTTGATCTCCAAATCAAATTCACTTAAGAGAAGTATCCATCTTAATCTTGGTTTTGCCTTTTTCGTCGCCATCAAATAACGGAGAGCTACATGATCAAAATAAATAATGACTTTAGCACCAAGTAAATAAGGTCAAAACTTTTCTAAACCAAAAACAACAGTTAAAAGTTCTTTTTCAGTGATAGAATCATTTCTTTGAGCATTATTTAAAGTCTGGAAGCATAATAAATGGCATGAGATGTGTTTCTAATTCTTTAACCCAAAATCGCGTCCACTGCGAAGTTACTTATGTTGTATGTTATCTCAAAAGAAAAGTTCTAATCATGGGATTGGATAACAAGGGCAGAAGTCAATAGTTCATTTATCTTATCAAATGTCTTTTTACATGGCTCATCGAATTCAAAAGCCACATCCTTTTGTAGCAACTTGCATAAAGGTGATGCTATTCTGGAGAAGTACTTGATGAATCTACGATAAAAAAACTTGCATGTCCAAAAAAAAATAATAATAAATATATAAATATATAAAATTCCTACACACGAGGATAAGGTAAAGAGTGAATAATATCAATTTTAGCTTTATCTACCCCAATTCCCCTAGATGAAACAACATGAACCAAAACTATACCTTGTTAAACCATAAAAATGACATTTTTCATAATTTAAGACAAAGTTAGTTTCTATTTTTCTATGCATCTTTTAAGAAGAAGTGTAAGGTTATCCAAACAATTATCAAAACAGTCTTCATAAACTGTGAAATCATCCATAAAGACTTCTATGATATGCTCAATATAATCTGAAAATATACTACCATATACCTTCGAAAAGTGGTTGGAGCATTGTAAAGGTCAAAGGGCATGCTACGATATGCAAACGTCCCGAATGGACATGTAAAAGTCGTATTCTCTTGATCCTTTGGAGCAATTTCAATATGAAAGATAACCTGAATAGCCATCGAGGATATAATAGTAAGAATGACTTGCTAACCTTTCAAGCATTTGATCTATAAAAGGTAAAGAGAAGTCATCCCTGTAGGTGATAGCATTCAATTTCCTATAATCTATACAAATCCTTCATCCATTCTGAATACAGGTAGGAGCTAACTCATCACTCTGATTTTTCACAACAGTTATTACAGTCTTTTTAGAAACCACTTGAACTAGTCTGACCCAATTGCTATCTGAAATAAGATAAATCACCCTACTTCAAGAAGTTTGAAGATCTCCTTCTTCACTACGTCCATCATGCATGGGTTCATTCTTCTTTCCGATTGACAGGAAGGTCTTGCTCCCTCTTCAAGTAAGATACGATGCATGCATGTGGATGAGCTAATTCCTTTGATATCCACAATTGTCCAACCGATAGTCGTTTTATGCTCCTTAAGGACCTGCAAAAGCTTTTTCTTCTTACGATGCACTAAGTTCATTGGAAATGATCACTAGTAATGTTACCCATCTCCAAGGAACACATACTTGAGGTGATTTGGGAGAGGCTTCAAATTTAGGGTGGAAGCTTGTAAAAGAGAAGGTAAAGGCCTCTTGTTACAAACTGGTAATGCTATATAATAAGTGTTACCCGATTGCTGTAACTTTGGAAAATCATTTAATGCTCTAACAATTTCCTGTAAATCAGTATTCAAGGCTAATTCTTCATTCTCTTTTTCAAGATGCTTAGTAATGGCAACTTCCAATCCATCTTTTCCATCAAGTTCAAAAACTTCATCTGCTAAATAATCAATCACATCAATAGAATAAAATAGGATTGTCATAACTAGGAAATTTCATGGCATCATAGATATTAAATTTAATAACTTCACTATTGAATTCCATGGTAAGTGTGCCACTATGAACATGTATCTTAGTTTTAGATGTCTTTAATAATGGTCTTCCTAACAAGATAGGGGTGGTTTGATCACTATTCTCCATATCAAGCACATAGAAATTAGTAGGGAAAGAACATCCCCAATTACACCTTTAGGATAGGCATTAGATCTATTAGCCGATTGAATCACAATACCAGTTTTATTCAAAGGTCTAAGTTTCAAAGAGGTTTACATAAAATATGGCATGACATTAATAGAAGCTCCAAAATCTAGCATGGCCTTCTCAAATCTATGTCACCTATTGTACAAGGGACAGTAAACATACTTAGATCTTTTGCACTTCATAGGGAGTTTTCTTTGAATAACTACAGAAATATTCTCCCCAACTCTCACATTCTCACATCCTTTAAGTTAATATTTTTTCTTAATTGTACACAATTCTTTCAAAAATTTAGCATAACGTGGTATTTGTTTAGTATCATCTAAAAGTGGAATATTTAACTTGCATTTACCAAAAGTCTCATATAAATCTTTATTTTGCTCATCTTTTTTAGATTCTGCTAAAGCTTGAAGGAAAGGAGATACTAGTTTATATTTAAGAGGCAGAAACTTACTTAGGTACATCATCGTCTTTAAGTTAGTAGAAATGATCAAGAAGTACTCTCCATGATTTCGATCTAGAGTAAGTTCCTTTCCACTAATTAAGTAAATAACTATCAAGAACAAATTGGGAACATTCCTATCTGCAATGACATTTTACTCATTTTATTGCTCCGACGATGCACAGACTGCCTTTACAAGACTTTCAACCTCCTTACCACTCCTAAAAACGATTGTGTTTGCATTGTCTCTCGACTTTACTACCATTTGCAAGGGTAGTTTCCTCGAACTTTGTGACTCTAGTTGATTAATTGCGATTTCCATCTGACTCATCTAATTATCCAAACTTTGAATACTGGCCCTTGTCTCTTGTTGTGATTATTTTGTCTCCTGTTGGAATTACAAAGTATCAGTGGCAAGGGACTTAACAATATCTTCTAATGACATACTAGAATTGGAAGTTTGGCCCGATGGTTGTCTAGGAGGGTATTGCTGTTATATTATTGGAAACTTGGGCAATTTTAAGTCGCGGGCTGATTTACTTGTGGATTCCCATAGCTAAGATTGTGATGACCCCTCCATCCCGGGTTATACATGCTCGAATAGGGGTCATTTTTCCTTGTGCTTGCTCAAAAAAAACACCTACTGCATTTACTTGCTCAATAGGTTCCTCTTAAAGAATTGCGCACATATCGATTGGATGCCCTACTACTGAACAAATTCTACAAGCTTTTGCTGTTTGCATATTACTTATAGCCATTTGACGAACAAGAGAAGTCAGACTCACAATATGTTGTTCAATGGAGGAAATATTTACCTCATTAATATACTTAGATGGGAGGTCAATCCTAGTGCCAAACTATTAAGAATTGGCTACCATATTAATAATCAAGTTTCTCACAGCCTTTGGAGTTTTATTCCCAAAGATCCTCCACTAGCAGCATCAATCATGCTCTAGAAGGCCCTCACAAAAATATTGGATAAGAAACTGCTCACTAGTCTGATGATGGGGACAACTTGCACATAATTTCTTGAAACATTCCTAGTATTCGTGTAGAGATTCTCTATTATCCTATCTTACATCGCCAATTTCTTTCTGAATGTTGGCTGCCCCTGAAGTTGAATTTTTTTCCCCCAAAAACAACCTCTTCATCTTGTCCCATGTGGTAATACTCTTTAAGGGTAGATAATAGAGTTAATCCTTAGCCAAATCCTTCAAAGAAAACGGAAATGCTCTCAATTTAATCTACTCTTCAGTCATTCCCATGGGTTTCATACTTGTGCATAACACATGAAACTCCTTTAGATGCCTATGAGGATCTTCACCTACAAGACCGTGAAAAATGGGCAAGAGATGTATTAGTCCAGATTTTAATTCGAAGGTAGTAATAGCATCTAATGTAGGAAATGTTATGCATAATGGTTGTTGATTCAAATCACGGGCTGCAAGCTTTTTCAAAGGTTGATTTCCAACCATGACTTCCTCCTTCCTTAATTCAGAATCACTAGCAAAGAGGAGATTAGAATCGAGATTGTTCTTTTCAAAATTCCAACGAGTGCCACTCCTTAACTTGCGCAAATTTCTCTTTATTTCTAGATCATCCTACAAATCACCTCGATTAGAAAATCGAGTTACAGTCATAAAAAATCAAGAAACTCTTAAAAATCATAAAAACAAGTCAGTAAAAAGCTAGTGTAATTAAAACGAACAAAAAATCTACACTAAAACACACAAGAAAATAATAAAATGCCCAAAACCCTAGAAAACAATGGAATTTGTCTTCAAGGGGAGGTGGTTTATCGATCCAAATGATTGACAACTATGGCTCAAAATGCCATTTTCCTTCAAAATACAAATGCCTAGTCCAATCACAGTCCAAATTCTGACGTACTGTAAATATCGAAAACTAATGATTTTTTAGAACAAAATAAGCCACACAAGTAAACTAGAATCATTCCCCGACAAAGGTGCCAAAATTTGGTGTGCTGTCGTAGGCAACCAAAAATAAAACCTATATTCCTAAAAACATATGTAGTAATGCAAATAAGTCTCGTTCCCGCGGAGATTATCTACCATAGTTTTATGCTACGTAAACAAGGACTAGGGGTTTTGAATATAATGAAAAAAATTATTTAAAGAAAGCAACTACAAACAATTCTAATTAAAGTATCGAAATTAATAAAAAGAACAAATCCTTTTAGGTTAACATCCACCATCGAAATTTTACAACCGATCATTGATCCACGTATATATCAATTCATACTTTCAATATTCATCGCTAGAATTATCTTCGTATTTTTCCTTAATTGTAGTTAATTAGAAAACAAGCAATTCAATTAACCCTAATTACTAAACAACCCAAGATAATCGTTAAACGTTTAATCTGATAACAACTTTAAGAATAAGAGAGATCGATGAAACTAAACAACACAAGCAAAAGTAGTTGTTTTTAATTTAGTCAACCATTCGTCCCAAGATTTAACAATTCCCGATGTAGCAAGCCATCAAATCCCAGTTGCTTTCTGAGTAAGATGGATCAAACAATTACAGATTTGATATCTAACACAATAGTAGATTGCACAAATAATAAACTAGTAGGCTTCCTAGTAATTAAATGCAACAATCATGAAAATATATACAGAAGAACATCTGATACTCAAAACATAATTTGAATGATGAAAACAATTTAGGTCACATAGTTTTATTGATTCCGAGGCTTCAGTTTCATTCGATCGAGTACAAAAGTTTAGCCACACATAGGGATGACAATCGGGCTCATCGGCTTGTGGCAGAGGCACCGAGCCAAGGCTTTGGCCGATCCTCATTTTTGGGAATTGGCTCGAGCAGTGCTGGCCCGTATTTTAAAAAAAGAAGAGGAAAAATCTGCCAAACAGGCAACTAAACTGCCTTAACAGGCAGCTAACCTTCTGCCAGTTGGCAGCAAATCAGGTGGCAGATTTGCTACGAACAGGCATCAAATCTACTACCGCTTGGAAGCAGATTAGCTGCCTATTTGGTAGCTAAAATAGTTGTCAAACGACAGCAAAGAGGTGTGTATATAAAATAAAATAAAGAAATCTAGAATCGAGCTCGATCTAGCTCGGCTCAGTAAGGCCCAGGCCAAAAGCTCAGGTCGAGCCTTAATTTCTTGGTCAGATATTTTTTGCTCGGCCCGGCTCGAGCAAAAAAAAGGCACACCTTTAAAAAGCTTGAGCCAAGCCCAAGCCAAAAATTTTGGCTCGCGAGCCGGTTCGGCTCAGCTCTTTGACATCCCTAGCCACACATGAAAGTTGAAGGAGTAAAAAAGAGAGAAGGGGAGGGGATGGGTGTGTCCCCTTTTTTAATTATTTTCGCTTTCCCATTTCAAGTTTTTTCCATTCTTTGAAACCGACCAAATCTCTTCAAAATTATCCTAATATAACAGTATATAGATCTGACTGATTAAGAAAATATTAAAAATAAAATAAAGTCCTAATACAACTAGGAAAGTGGTGTTTTCAGCTGGAATTTTAATGCAATTGATTTGGAAACTTCCGAAAATAAATCACGTCAAATTCGTGCATTAGAATTGCAGGCTAGGGATGTTCTAGAACGTCAGCAGTGCACGTGTAGTAACTTCAAGCCCGATTTCGACCATGATGTGGTAGGTGTCTCAAAACTCAAAATATGAAATTGTAGAACTCTCTCTTGTGGTTCTGTAAGTTTGATCCATCTCAATCGAAGCTCAGATGAGAGAGTTACGTGCAGATTATGAAGCAATGTCAAAACTGTCCAGAATCACCCAATCAACTTCGTTTTGCACTTAACACCTCCATTTGCATCCTAAATCAAAATATTAAAATAATGAGTATATTTAGGCACCAAATAATTATAAAAGCCTAAACATTATGCGGAAAAAATTAAGCCATTTTACATTCTCATCAACAAGAAAAAGCATTCTAAGTTCGGGTATTAGTCTGAGTTGAAAATAAGACACAATTTAGATGTAATGCATATTGAAAAGAACGTATGCGATAACATTGTTGGAACATTGTTGAATGTTGAAGGGAAGATAAAAGATATGGATAAAGCTAGATTGGATTTACAGGGTATGAAAATTATAAAAGAACTGCATTTAAAACCACATGGCAATGGGTTTTTGAAACCTCATGCTTCTTACACAAAAAAATTGGAGGACAAAAAAATCTTTTACAAATTCTTAAGATCTATAAAGCTTCTTGATGGATATATATCAAATATATCTAAACGTGTTTGAGAAAAGAAGGCAAAATATCAAGTTTGAAAACTCATGATTGTCATTTGTCGTTACAACAACTTCTTCCCATCGTAATTCGAAAATTATTGCGAAAGGAGGTGTGTAGTACAATTGTAAAGCTTTAATTTTTTTTTTTTTTGTTTAAACAATTATGTTCAAGAACATTGAATATAAATGATTTAGAAAAACTGGAAGAAGTGTTATAATTTTATGTAAACTATTACAAATTTTCCCACTAGTATTTTTTATGTAATGGTTTATTTAGTTGTCACCTACCCGAAGAAGCAAAAGTTGGAGGTCCTATTGCATTTAGATGGATGTATCAAATTGAAAGATAATTGCTAATATTGCATCCATAAATACTTTTACATTAATCTTGTTCATTGACTTACTATTTTCAAAAACTTTTCATCTAATATTTGATGACAGAATATTTGGTCAATATAAGAATTATGTCAAGAATAAAGCTCGACCCGAAGGATTAATTGTGGAAGCATATATTGTTAATGAGTCTTTGAATTTTTGCTCAATGTATCTCAATGACATTGAAACAAGATTTAATCAACCTGAGTGCAATGATGAAGGTGGGACTCCATCTACAACCTTGTCAATCTTCTCTCAAAATACTAGACTATTAGGTCATGAAGAACCAAAGTTACTTTCAAAACAAGAAATTGATAAAGCTCATTGTTATCTCCTAAATAATTGTGATAAAGTTTGGCAATATTTAGAGTAAGTTCTTATTCAACTTTTAAATTGTTTTGCTATTAATTAATAATGTGTTGTAGTATTTAATTACATGTTTCTTTTGTAGTGAGCACATAGAGCTGTTGCAACAACAGAATCATAACAATTTGGAGTAAAAACAAGAACTATTTCCTGGATGGTTTGCTTTACATGTAAGTTATAATGCATGTCTTATTTATTCATTAATGCAACATAAAATTCATATCCGAAGATATATTGATCAATATGTTTTTATTAGAATAGATAACAAGATTATATAATAAAGAAGATTCGGTTGTAAGCAAAGAATTGTATGCATTAACATGTAAACCAGATTTTAGAATATTTTCCTATTTGTTGCGTTGCTAATGGGGTATGATTCCTTGTTAAAGATCAAGATGATTGTCGTACAACACAAAATAGTAGAGTGATGGTATAGCAAGATGAGAACATCAACTTTTTTGGTATATTGTGCGATGTTATTGAGTTAATATATGTTTTTTACTACCCCGTCACTTTGTTCCAGTGTAATTGTACAATAATAATTCAAAGCAAAAAAGAGCAAGTCATGCTATTTGTACAAATAATTTGATAATGTATAAGTTGACAGACATGATGTACACTGATTTGAAAAATTATTTTTGAAATCAATGGTAAGGATATTAACACTTTACACATTGTCAAACTCATTGTACAGATTTGTTGTACAAATAGTTAATTCAAAACGAGCAGTCATAGATTATCGTCCTACTTCTATCAATGTGAATCGCAAATGGTACATGGAATATTCCTATATACTTCGCATCCAAACACAACAATTATTTTATATGAATGATCTAGTGTTTGGCCCATAGTGGAAAGGTAGTGGAAAAGGTACAAGATAAAGGCATATGGGACATTCCTAAAAAAAATCAGAAAAATGAATCATCAGTTATTATCTTTCCAATACAACTGGAAGATTTTGATGCTCAAGTATACCAAAGAGAAGATGCTGATCCGGATATGAGGCACTGCAAACAGATGCGGAATCAATATATGATGCTTCGGAAGAGGAAGATGATACATTGAATGAATATTACAGTGAGGATGAGAAATCTCTTAATGGTAAAGATGATAATGCTGATAGTGATATTGGTAAGTAAAATATTCTTTATATATTGTTGTTGTTGTTGTTGTTGTTGTTGTTGTTGTTGTTACTGTTGTTGTTGTTATTGTTTAATGTTTTTCTATTTTATTTTTTAGTGACTATCTCCATTTTTTCATTTCCTATGTAGATCTGAGTACCGATGATGCATCTACCGAGAATTGATAAGAATTTTTATTGACATTAAGGTTAGGGTAACCAAATAATGAGATATATTTGATTGCTCATTATAATGGTTGTTGATCTTGTGCTAACATTCAATATATAAAGAGTAGTGTAGAGCATCTAGAATAAGTTGACAGAATTAGGGGCCAATCAAATATTGTAGAAGACGAAATGTTAATTATTCAATGTACACAGAGTAAGGAAGAGTATTGAATGCGGTATCTTATTTTAAGTAGTACAACAGAGTATTAGAAGAAGTAGGCCGCTGCACAGTCCATTGCCTTAGTTCAGTATTTATTTGAGTATGCAAAATAGTCTTTTGAATAAGTATTATAACTTGTGTTCTTGTATGGAGTAAAATACATTTGATCCCTTCTCAAATTTAGATGACTATTAATCTTGTTGTATCTAAACTTTGCCATAAATTTGTAGTCACAGGCAACTTGTGGTAGTTGAATTACTTGGACCATTTTGCACCACCTACCTTGTAAATATGAGATATTTGAAATATTTTCCTTAGTCTAATATTTCATTACTTTCTATACGTACATGTTTGACTAAAGTTGTGGAGCTTCTCCCTACAAGAATTCTCAATTTACCAAAGAACATACTAATGGTGAGTTGGAAGCATATCGAAGTTAAGAGTGTTATTTGGGTGTCCCGTGATTTTTTATTTTTTTTTTGGTTATTTCTTCCATATTTCTAGTTCTATTTTCTACATTTCAAGTTTGGTGAACCATTCTAAGTAGTTCGACCTTGAAATTACTAGTACTATAGTTTATTTGTATTTGTTTTGATTTTGGAGGTAATCAAGTTTGTAGATAATACTTTGATCAATATTTATTTGGTTAACAGTAGTATGATTTTATTTTATTTTTTTTTATCTATTTTGATATCAATTAATTTTTAATAATTATACATTGAAGCATTCTTTTCATAAAGTCATGTGTTATTTTTAATGAAGTTACATTTTCATATAAATGTGTACCATATATAGTAACAATTCTATTGCAATGAAAGAAATTGAAAATTATGTGTTCAAAATAGAATATTTGACGTACATAAATAAAGATAGAATAATTTAAGTGACAAACCTTTTGTGTTGCAGAATAAATTTAATTATGAGCACAACTTGACACATAAATAAATGTTCATTATCACAAAATAATTTGCTTAATAATTTTATATGTTGCAACATAAAATATGCAACGTATATAAATAATCATGAAATAAATTAGGCAACAACTATACATCGTTGCACAAATTGATGGCGAATAGACTCTTTGTTGCGAAATAAATTTAATTACAAACACCACTTGTTACATAATATATTGTACTACAAATATTGAATATATTAAAATACATTATGCAACGTATCAAACACATTGTAAAACATATTTTGCGATAAACATTATTTTTTATTAAAAATATATTACTATGAGCATAGGTTGTTGCAAAATAAAATAGATTGCAAAAGTTACACCTTTAAAAGAATATTCTTCATAAATATTTTTCTCGTAAAACCTTATTGGAATAATCATTGCAACAAACCATCTTGTCGCTGTTTTATTTTTTCACAAGATAAATGCATTGCGAGATATTATAGCTACAAATATCATGTTACTATTTCATATTTTCTGCGGCAAATAACTATTGTTGCAATATTTTTAATGTGATGAATGGTCGAACGTTGTCGAAAAATATATTTTGTGACTCAACATTCGCAACAAACATATTTCTCTTAAAAAATTCATTGGAATATTTGTTGTGAGAAACTAACTTGTCACCCTTTAAATTTTGGCGACGTATATACACTGCAATGACATTATTGCTACAAATATCGCATTGCAATTTCATGTTTTCCGTGTCAAACAAACAGTGTCACGATTTTGTTAATGTGATGAATGATCGAAAGTCGTTGCACAACACATTTCGCGACTCATATAGCATGACAATACCTGTAACAAAATATTGTCGTCGCTAAATAACTTTTGCAACAAAATTTCAATTTTTGCGACAACATTTTTTTGTCGCGAAGTTTTTTTATTTTTTTGCATCAATGTCTCCCTACAACAGCTCAATCACCTCCAAACTATTCTAGCTTTGGTTTAGGGATGTATAATTTAGTGGTTATGTGGATTTAGTAACTAAGGTCCACTAATTTTTTTCAACATATTCAAATTTTGAATCAAATCAATCCTTCATGATGCAAAACATAATTCTTGTGCCCCAAAATATCAAGTTTCCCTTGAGTAAGCATAAATCAGTCCTAATGTGCAACTTTTCAACAATTTATAGCCTAATACATGGTTCCAAATATATTCATCATGTTATGTAAGTTTATCTAACTTACACAACACATAAAAACAATAATAAAGCATAAAATAAAATATTCTTTCTATTTTTTATTTTTATTTTTTTGTTTTTACACTCAAGCAAGCACATAGAACAGTGAAAAAGATAAAAACTCGATATTTTTCACACTGAAATTTATTATAGACAATGCCCCAATGTCTAAAAATATAACAAGTAATATACAAAAATTAAGTGTAAAGAAGGGAACTAAGTACTCCTCTAGTATAAATTAGTAGGTGATGGATGGATTGGTATGAAAGTGCTAGATCACTTGTTATGTATTTTCCGTTGTCCAATGTGTTCAGGTATCGTGTTCTTTCAAAATAATTAAAAAATCAATGATAACATATAATACTTTATAATAAGCTCAAACATACCCTATAGGGATATATGGGGATGAAGATACCCTATACTACTAAAAATCAATAAAAATAACTAATTCTATATCTGAAAAGCAAAATAAATGAAATGAAAAAAATTGGGTTGCCTCTCAATAAGCATTTATTTATAGTCATTAGCTTGACTTTGATATTTAGGCTATTCAGGCTTGAAAAGTTCCAAGCTGCCCTGACAATTGTCCTTTAATTCATATTTTAGCCTCCATATTAAAAGATTTCCTTTGTTGTCTCGCCCAACAATTCCACCTTCTTCCTTTCTGTACTTGTTGTTTTCCCAATGGTCGATCTTTTGACATTTCTCAATGTCAAGTGGTTGCTTGAATTGAGCATTCATTGTGAAGCTTTGTTATTTTTCTTCCATCTTTAAGATTAATTCACATTTATCAAAATCCATGAATACTCGTGTAGTTGCTAGGGATGATCATCCTAAAATTAACGACATATGTTGAGTATCTATATCAAGGATGATGAAATCAGCAGGAAATAGGTTATCTCCTACTTTGATTAGCATATTATCTACCACTCCATAAGGATACTTGAGTCTACTGTCAGCTGGCTATACGATTATTGATGTTACCTTTGGATCATCCAATCCTAATTTTCTGTAGATAGATGGTGATATCATATTTATATTTACTCCATAATCAATTTAGGCATTTAAGTTATGTGAATTTCTTATAGAGCACGTTACAATGAAACTTCATGGATCTTTCTGTTTAGGAGGAAGCTTGTGCTTTAAGATTCCACTGTAATCTTCAGTTGGAGCTATTATTTCATGTACTGGTCGTTTTCTCTTCTTAGTCAATATCTCATTCAAAAATTTAGCATAATTTGGAATTCATAGAATAGCGTCAATGAAAGAAATGTTGATGTGACGTTGTCCGAGGGCATTCAAGAACATCTTGAATTATTTATCAAGTTTATTATTTTGCAATCTTTGAGGAAGTAGGACTGCAGTTGTGTGTTTATTGACGAGAACGGTTGTCTTAACCATTGGATTGTCTAACTATTCTTCTTGATTAACATTTGATAATTCTTTAAGCTAACCCACTTGTTCCTCGCCCGTGGTAAATACTTGATTCTTGTCGGTCCCTTTCTTCTTCAAAATAATATATACAGATTTGTCGTTTATTGTAATGCCCCAAATTTTTATAAATGCTGGAGTGTTACAAAAAATCCAATTTTCTTTTTAATAAATGCAAAACGATACAAATAAAATAAATTCTTTATTTTCAACCATGAATGTCTATTTAAACGCGAGATCTGAGTTTCTAAAAATTTAAACACAATCAATTGATTAATTAAACAAATGACTCTTTGAACAAATAAAACTAACAATTAAATTTAGAGACAAGAGAAACAACAAACTAGATGTTTAATTTCTTTTTCCTTTCTTCAATTCAATTGGCAATCTGTACCACCATCCCGCTACAGTTCCAATCGACCCGAACTAGCTTGTAAAAATTTTGTAAGAGTAAGTATTCAAAAACACCCAGTAAGATAAGTGTAGTTTTCATACGCAATTATATAACAAATAAAATCTACACTTCATATTACTCTGCTCTTATGAAGTATATCGATAACCAAGTGACATGCTCATCTTAGGTCATTTTTAATCCCGTAGGATTTCATATCTCTTTTTAAAGAACCTGAAGCCCTAAAGGCAATCCATGCATATTTAATTGAATATGAAAGCATAAGGAAACGAAAACACTTGCACAAAAGTATCTTACCTCGTTAAATAAAATGAACTATTAAACAAAATATGAATGCACATGCCCAAAATCTTTTCTTTGCTTTAGTGAATAATGGTTGCAAATTGGCTTCTTGTTTTCTCAATCCCAAAAGTTTCCTCTCTCTCTCTCTCTCTCTCTCGTGTATAAATTTTGTTTGGTGAATCAGGGGACCCTTGAATAGTATTTATAGTTAAATTAGGACATTTGGATAAAACTATCAAATCAACTAAATATTCTAATAAAAATAAGATAGAATATAATAATAATAATAATAATAATAATAATAATAATAATAATAATAATAATAAAGCAATTGTAGTTATAGCCACTCACGTGTGCTACCAACCACCAAAACTAATCAACAAATCTTGATAAAGACAGCTTTTTTAAACTTCACTATTTTTGGCTTAACTTATCCAAATTAACTTTTTCTCGAGCCTAAGACTTATTATTAATTATGATATTCAAAACGAGTCCAATATTGATATACTTATATTTTCTTTATCAAAATCTAATTTATTTGACCCGGATTTAAAGCCTATTTCATTTTAGTCCCCAACTTTTCTAAATATAAATATATAATATACAAAATAAATAAATTTTTATCTATAAAATTTTTAGGCGTTACAAATCTCCCATCCTTAAATATATTTCATCCTCTAAATTACCTCAGTTAGTGGAAAAGTTTTGAATATTTGACTTTGACATACTTATAATAGTACATAATATGAAGCAAGAAAATTTATAATCATGCTAAAAGAATGACATTTTTTTCATACCATGAATCAATTGGAGTGTGGTCGGAATAGTGAGCATCACATGCCAAGAATTTTTTTGTATCATTTCATCAACATGTACTATAACTTTACAGAATTGTCCTTCAACTCATAAATCTCATAAAAATATTTTATTTATTATACACATCTTCTTCTTCATACGTTACTCGAAAATAGAGCTAAACCCATAAATATGCTTATAGCCTGTTTGGGAGAGATTTTTTACCCCAAAAAATTGATTTTTTGACCGTTATTTCATTATTCTAGCCATAATTTTTTACTTCTCCTCTCACAGATGGACCCCACTTTTCTTCTAACGGTCAAAAAATTAATTTTCAAAATCTCTCCCAAACGGGGCCTTAGTCTAAAATATGGGCAATAACACAACTACAGTTTAAATATAAACTGTCATCAATTCAAAATCCATCCAAAATATTATTATTTAAAATGAATTTGAAACTATTATTTAGTTATTGAAAACAATTATTAATATCTACCCTTTAACAAAAGAAAAGATTTTTTTTTTTTTTAGTAACAGTGTGTGGTCACCTTTCCTGTGTGAACAATGACACGCACTGTTCATCAATGTTCACACCACATGAACAGTGCGTTCACGTAGTGTTGGCGTGAATTTTTTTCTTTTTCTTTTTTAGCTAAGTCTAAGGAAAATAGACTTTTGCTCTAATACCATATTGTAGCACCTCAAATTATTATAAATGCTGGAGCATTACGAAAAACTCAATTTTCTCTTTAATAAATGCAGAACGACACAAATCAAAGAAATTCTTTATTTTCAACCATGGACATCTATTTAAACGGGAGATCTGTGTTTCGAAAAATTTAAACACAATCAATTGACTAATTAAGCAAATGAGTCTATGAACAAATAAAATTTACAATTAAATTTAGAGACACAAGAAAAACAAAGTAGATGTTTAATTACTTTTTCCTTTTTTCGATTCACTTGGCAGTCCGCACTACCATCCCATTTAAGATAAGTACAGTTCTCATACACAATTATATAACAAAAAAAATATACACTTACCACTCTACTCTTATGGAGTATATCAGCGACCAAGCAACACATCCACCTTAGGTCTTCTTTAATCTCGTAGGATTTCATCTCTCTTTTTAAAGTACCCCGAGATCACAGGCAATCCATGCATATTTAATCGAATATAAAGAAAATAGTGAAAAGAAAATACCTACACAAAAGTATCTTACCTCGTTAAATAAAATGAACCGTTGAACAAAATATGAATGAATGTGCCCAAAATCTTTTCTCCGCTTCAGTGAATAATGGTTGCAAATTGGCTTCTTGTTTTCTAATTCCCAAAAGTACTCTCTCTCTCTCTCTCTCTCTCTCTCTCTTATAAATTGTGTGGTGAATTATAGGACCTTTGTATAGTATGTATAATTAAAAAAAAAAAAGCCTTTGAGTTATTATAGAAAATGTGTACCACCTATTGGATAAAACCAAGTTTGGGTATTTGGATTATATTTTAATAACAAATTCATAGTAATCCAAAATAGGACACTTGAACAATGCTATCACATCAACTAAATATTCTAATAGAAATAAGATAGAAAAAAAAAAAAAACAATTGTAGTTATAGCCACTCACGTGTGGTACCAACCACTAAAACTAATTAACAAATCTTAATAAAGAAAACTTCTTTAAACTTCATTATTTTTGGCCTAACTTATCAAAATTAACGTTTCTAGAGCCAAAGACTTCTAATCAATTATGACCTTCAAAACGAGTCCTATATTGATATGCTTATATTTCCTCTATCAAAATCTAATTTATTTGACCCGAATAAAATAGGAATTTAAAGCCTATTTCATTTTAGTCTCCAAATTTTCTAAATATAAATATATAATATACAAAATAAATAAATTTTTATCTATAAAATTTTTGGGGCATTACATTTATAATTATTCTAAATTAATCTTTGAAAGTTTGCAAAATGTGAGTTTTGTATGTGTATGAAATGGTTATATTGGATTACAATTCCACTTATTATTACCTATTTCAATTCTCAATTATGCAATTAGATTCATTCATGCATTCTTCACAATCGATAAATCTAGGGACATTTGCAAAAATGACCAATTTTACATATGTCAATTCAAAAATGCCCACTTTTGATAATCTTTGCAAAAATGACCAAATTTGATACCAAATTCTCTATTTTACCCTTAATGAAAGAATAAATAAATTTATGCTACACGTGTCAAATCACAATTAACGCTAGATACAAAAATGTCGAAAACAACATTTAAAGTGTAGATAAATATTACGTTCGGAATGAAATGTCATTCTAGATATTTAATATGTTGAGAACAATGTTCGAAATGCTGAAAACATTTAATATTGTGATTTGAAATGTGTACTTTTGAAATATAAATGGATTCAAATATTGATAACGACATTTAAAATGTCAAAAATATCATTCTAATGTAACTTCTTATGGAAGCTACTGAGGGGTACTCTCGTCCAAATAATTGCAAAAATGGACATTAAAAAATTTTGGACATTTTTGCAAATGACTATATTTGGACATTTTTTGTAATTTCCCCATAAATCTATTGTAATTAATTCTTTTTTGCAAGACATACTAAATCTATTTTAATGATGACCTGAATCTATTTCTAGGTCGAATTCAATTTCTTCATAGATTATTCACATGATAAATATTATTGCTAGCATTTATTGTATGTATATTGATCCGTGCAATGTTCTAAACCTATTGTGAACCTCACAGCACTACAACAAGTAACCATATAGTCAATTGCTGATCAAACAAACAAATAATGAAATTAAGCATGCAAGATTAATCAAAAATTGCAAAAATTTAATTAAACTAATTTTCTTGAATTAAAAATAAATAATAAAATGTTTCATCTTCAACCAGTACATGAAAAGAATTAGTCTAGCATGTTATCTAATAAACACAAACAATAAATAAATAAATAAATAAAAGAAGGAAAAACATCACAAAAAATTGAAAACAATTATTAAAAAGTTAACAATTAATTTCTTCTTTGTAAATCTTCGCGAGAATCTGCCTGTGCGCGTGCACCATTGTGAAAATTTTCCTTTTGTTGCATTTTGTTTCCTCAGTTTCGTTCTTCATTCATTTTAGCTCGTTTCGATATCTTCTCGGTCCTTTATCTTTCAATTCCATCTAATTGACTCCACACCTTCTTCAATCATCGATATTAGGTTCGAATCAACTATTAGAAATTTTTTATTTAGTCCCCAAACTTTGGGTTCAGTCTATTTTGGCCAATTTTTCACTCTTTTTGTCCACTTCCATCGTTTTTCTTCGAGATGCACCTAACAAACGAAATATATACAAAATTACAACAATTGCTCTAGTTTTTAACGATTGAGCTAAGTGTACAAAAGTACACTTATTAATCATTGTCTAACAATGCTTAATTCAAGTAGAACTACAACATAAGTCGATAAAGTTTAGATTTTAGTTACCGTTAATTGATCCAGACGTACATCTTTAGAAGAATCAAAATTTTTAAACATTTTGATCCTACCAAGTACTAGAGACGCAACAGATGGAAGATCGCCTAAGTATTGCATTGTGTTAACATTTCTTAATTGTAAGAAGGAGGAAAGACGGAAAAGGAAAAGAAAACAAAATATCAAATCAAATAATCTGGAAAGCTGATTTAATATTAAGTATTTCCTGTGATGAATCTAAACTTATGTCATAACGAAACTCGTACCCATAATGCTGAACTCTTCTTTTGGCAAGATGTTGTCATGGCTGACTATCTAGTACTACAGATAATTCCTACAAAGAATATATATAATATAACAGAGAAAATTTGTGGGTGCATAAGGAGAACAAATCAAGTATGATCCCATATATTACACAAAACAACCTCTTCTTCTTTAGCAATGCAAAGTCGTGACTCATGTACTTAGTAAACACTAGAAATGTTTAAATCTAAAGCTGATATAACCAGAACATCATCATGAAGAAATGATATGCCTTCCAAATCCCTGATATAATCGGAACCAAGATCTATCTTTAAGACGGTTGGAGACTGTCCCTACTTTGATTGTCCAGGGGCCTGTCCCTACTTTGATTGTTCCTAAGGCGCTTGTCCTGGCTGACGTAAGAGCCCAAAAATCCTCTTTTTTGATAAGAGCTTCAATTTTACGCTTCAGACCAAAACACTCTTCAGTAGTATGTCGTGGTCTTGATGGAAATCAAAATACTTGTTCTTGTCTCGGGTATTGGGTGGAGACCGCAATCTTGAGGTCCTTGATAGTGTTCAAGCAAGTAAAGGATGTTGAGTGGGGGTCTTATCTCGGCTTGATCCGAGGAGTATTTTATCGTAAATTAGACTGATGCGGCCTTTTCTGATCGGGCCGTCCCATAACAAATTTTTCATGTCATTGTTTAGGAGCTCGTTTAAGGCCATAAAGGGATTTTTAAGTTTGAATACTTTATCATCAATACCTTCTACAACAATCCCTCTGGTTGGTCCATATAAATTTCCTCTTTTAAGTCATAAAGTTTTGACATCCATTTATGTATAATAAGATCATACAATATAGCAATTGTAATTAGCATCCTAATAGAGGTAATCCTAGTAAGAGGTGAATAAGTATAAAAAAAGTCAACTCCTTTTTTGTCTATATCCTATAGCTACAAGTTTTGCTTTAACCTTATCAATCAAACCATCAGGGTTAAGTTTTTTCTTAAATAATCATCTACACCCAATGGTCTTACATCCTTGAGGCAAGTCTACTAACTCCCAAGTGTTATTAGAAATAATGGAACCATAATCATATTATTTATAGCTCCCTTTTAAAATATATAATCTTGGGAAGACATTGCTTCACCAGAGGTACTAGGATCATCTTCTACTAAGCGAGTTAGGAAGTCAAAAATCAAAGATGTAGTGGTCCTAGGTCCTTTTCT
The DNA here is from genome assembly GCF_002742605.1 of Olea europaea var. sylvestris. Taxonomy (NCBI): domain Eukaryota; kingdom Viridiplantae; phylum Streptophyta; class Magnoliopsida; order Lamiales; family Oleaceae; genus Olea; species Olea europaea. The sequence goes on along the minus strand of NW_019267230.1, from coordinate 389,924 downwards.
TCTCTTAATTTCAGCTTCTCAATGTGTAGACTTTTCTCTAACATTAGGAGAAACAATAATAGAGCTAATTGGTCCTTCAGATTTTTCTTTAAAGAAAATCTGTTTTAAAAAAATTTAGCATCTCTAGTTTCAGTAATTGTGTTATTATCAATCAAATTATTTTTAGAGTCGATAATTAAAAATCTGTAAACATTACTATTAAGAGCATAGCCTAAAAAACACAGTCAACGATTTTCAAACCAAGTTTAGTTCTCTTAGTTACTGAAATAGAAGCTTTAGCTAAATACCCCACACTTTAAGATATTTATATGAACGTGTTCTACCATTCAACATTTCATAGAGGACTTATTATTTTTGTTATTGGCAATTCTGTTAAAATTATAAGTTGCAGTAAGAAGGGTTTCTTTCCACAAGTTAAAAGGCAATTCAAAAGAGTTTAACATTGAAATGATCATATCCTTAAGAGTTTTATTTTTTTTCTTTCAGTTATATCATTAGTTTGGGGAGAATAGGGTGAAGTAGTTTCATGAATAGTACCATTATCAACACAGAATTTATCAAAATTGCCTGTATATCCTTCTCCCATATCAGATCTTACAATTTTAATAGTTTTGTTTAACTAATTTTCTACTACACATTTGTATATAATAAATTTTGAATAATTGTCATCCTTTCTCTTGAGAAGATAAATGTAACAATATCAAGAATAATTGTCAATGAAAGTTAAAAAAAAAATAATATTATTTCCACAATGAGTAACACAACCTTTTAAATCACATAAATCAGAATGTATTGAACTTAAAATATAGTAGGTCTATCAGGATGAGGAAATGGTTTTCTAGCATACTTAGATTCAACACAAGTTTCACATTTTGTATTTGAAAAATTATCAATTTTAGGAATGTTTCCCAAACTCATTAATTTTTCTAGAGAAAATATGCTAATGTGATCTAGTCTAGCATACCACAAATTATAAGAATCCAATAAGTAAATAGAAGAAATAGATGCTTTATTATTAATCACAAAAATAATGAATTTAAACAGACTTTCACCAGCATACCATTTCCCAACAAAAGAACCACACTTAGACAGTACAACGTAATCACTCTTGAATAGAATCTTAAATCATTTTCCAACTAATATAAATCTAGACACTAGATTTTTTCAAATTTCAGAAACATTAAGGACATCTTTCAAATTAAGGACATTTCCAAAAATAAATTTAAGAGTCATAGTTCCTTTCTCCTCAATTTTGAAAGAATAAGCATTCCCCATGAGCAGAAATTCTCTATCACTAATAGAAGTGAATGAAAAGAATGCACCTCTCATACAACAATGTGCTTGGTAGCTTTAAAATCTACCCACTAATCTGTCATGTTGCTTACTAGATTAACTTCTATCACCATAGCAAAGAAAATTGAATCCTCTACTACATGGTCCTAATTCTTCACAACTTTTACTTTCCTATTTCTGTATTCTTTTGCAAAGTGACGTGGAACAGTCACCAACTGTTTTAACTTTAAATTGAGGTTTAGATCGATAGTTTTTCAGTACAAATAACTTTTCCTTATTTCGATCTCTAAAGTTAAGACCCTTGGTAAAATTGCTAACAAAATTCTTACTACCAGAGCTTCCTTAAATAAAATTAGCCTTGATACCCAAGTTTCGCCTCTCCCTCCCATCCATCATTTTATTGTCTCTGTAACACCCCGACCCGCAAGTACGAAAGTGTCACTCAAACAATTGTACCTTAACTTTAGACTTAGAAATTATTTGAAACAATAATTTAATTTAAGAATTTAAGCTAAAAAAATTCCTCAAGAACTATAAATATATTTTAAAATAACTACCAATGAATTTTCCATTAAAATCTACTTTTAGATAGTAACATAATTTCAAAGGCATTTATTAAAGAAGAAAAGAGTCAAGCAAATCCATGCATATGCCTATTTCATTACGTGAATAGTGGCAAGTACATATCTACCAAACAAATTAAAGGTATGATAGTTTTCCATGTTTGAGAACTACTTTAGGAAGTAAGAAAGAGAGTAATCTGTTTTGATTTCCCATTTTCGCACGGTAAGTTTTAAAATAAACTTGTTAGTTATCAATGTCAGAATTTAATAAAATTTAAAGGAAAAGTAGGGAATATCTTATAATGTAACATATCCAAAATTTAGCTTTCGTCAGTGACATATGAGGCATTAAAATATTTTACAAAATCCCGCTAACACTAAGTAAACAAGCTGTTTTCTTTTTCTGTCTCGTAGGGTAAGTGTCAAAATAAATTATTTGCATAGCTATCAACCTCGAAACTTCATCAAATTTAAATATAAAGTAGAAAACTCATTATAATATGGCATAATAAAAAATTAGCTTCTGTTGACATCATATGATATATTAAAATATTTTTCAAAATGCGGCAACGACTCGGTTGAAAGGTAAACCGGTGCAGATCACTTAATATGATATATAAAATTCCACAGACATCAAAACCACATGAATTCAAATTTATTCAGTAACTAATCCATGAGAGTATCAAATCCAATTGGTTTCATCCAGGATTTCCAAGTAATGGCTGAGTTATGAATTTTTAAAGTCACGGCACAAGCTAGAAAATAGCAACATTAGCCGGTGCAGCTTATCTTAAGTGACATATAAAATTCTACCGGCATCGGGTTGACACGATTCTAAGTTTATTTAGTAGTTAACCTATGTGGTCATCCAGCACCATTGATTTTGTCTAAAAATCTAATTAATGAGTGAGCTATGAATTTTTAAAATCAAGACAGAAACTGAAATTTTTAAAAGATAGCAATACTTTAATTTGCTAACACTTCTTTTTTTTTTTCTTTCTTTTTGTAAACGGTGTTTTATAAATTAACTTCTATAATACATATATACTTTTATACATAACTTATTCATGAAGAAAGATTCTTAAAATAGTTCCACATATGACGTCCATAGATCCATTTAAAAAGAAACAAACGTAAATATTTCATAATCGAATTAAAATTATTAAATCATCGGCTTCCTTCATAGCATGTTGCATCATCGTCTACCATCATCTACACTCCAAGAAAATCCATTCAACCTGTAGGAAGGAAATTAACCCATGAATTTGAAGCTCAATAGATACCATCGGTGCATTTTGTTATCAAATTAGAAATTTCAAACTTTATATTCATACCATCGCACGTAGATAGATTTTCGGCAAAATCCAATTACTATAGCATTATCATAAAACGTAGAGCCGGAGAATGATCGTTCAAACTGTTGTAGTGCCGAAGTACCGTACCCGGAGGTACCATTTCATTCAAACATTTATCGAAAATCATAATTTGAAAACGAAATAAACACTTGCATATCTACCTATCTTGAATTTTCTTGGATATAAATGAACAAAATGTGTAGAAAGCATTTTTTTCTTCTCACCCTTGTTATTCCCTTAAACTTAACATGAGATGAAATAAATTTTTTTTTTTGAGAGAAAATAAGAGTAAATTCGAATTTGAGGAAGGGTGTATTGAAAAACTAACATTCCTCTTCTTGTAACCTTCCCTTTTAATGAAAAACTAAATGGGGGAGTTTTATCATCATTAAATTTGTTAAATTTGGTCTTTAACTAAGAATTTGAAGTGTTTCTAAGCCATAAAAAAATAATTCATATGAAAATATTTATAAAAATATCTACATGGTGATTCGAACCTGGGTTGCTTATATGAAGTACCATGTAGATGACGATTGAGCCAACTCAGTTATTCATTAAATCTTTGTAATCAAATTTACTTAAACTTAATCTCTTAAATTGTTGGTCTTTTAATTAACTTATGGCTTGGGCTTTTATAATCTTAAATGGGTTGAGTTTCCTTAGCTCGTTTCTTAAATGAACTAGGCTCGTGGTGCTGATCATCACAAAATAATAGCATAATTTCATTTTATTTCTCGGACTTCTACAATTTTCATCAATTCTAATCTTGATAATCAGATCATCTATAGACATTTCTTTCCTTTTATGCCTCAAGATATTTTTATACTCTTTCCAAGCAATAGGCATTTTTTCAATAATGGCAGACACTTGAAAACCGTCACATATTTTATATCCCTTAGAAATGATTTCATGAATTATAATCTGTAATTCTTTAACTTGACTGACCACCGTTTTAATGTCATCCATTTTAAATTCTAGAATTTCCCACAACAAATTTCTTAATTTCAACATCCTTAGTAGCATATTTCTTTTCTAAGAAATTTCATAATTCTTCAGCAGATTTACACGATCATTAAACATCATATAAATCTAAAGTTTAGCAATTCAGCAAGTAATTTCTACACATGTAATCCCTATGTACCCAATTCTATTTCCACAGCAGTAGGCTTATCAGCAATTGTAGCAATAGGTTTATCAGATTCAATAGCATCAACCACTTTAAAAGTTGTAAAATAAAATTGTAACTTCATTTTCCGTCTCTTCATATTTTTTCCATCAAACAATTCAAGTTTTTCAAAATACCTAGGAACGAGTTTATCTATTATAAATTATAAGAAAATTTAACTTCAGATTGTTGGAAAAAACTAGTTGCAGCAACTTGTAAAAGAGTAAAATGTTGAAAATAAAACCTATTGACAGGTCGAGTTTCATGACAATACGATGTCTAAAAGTGAAATTTTTCATCGTTAATTGCTACGACCTCTGTAGCCAATCACTCCTAAGGTGAAACGATTAAACAAGCCACTTGTGCAGCAATCAGGAATGGTATCAAAATTCTCAAGTGTACTTTGAAAAAATATGTGTAAATATTAAAAAAAAAATTGAGTATGAAAAAGTACAAACATGAAAATGATGATTTCGTTTTTTATATAATTTTTCCAAAACCAAATGTGTGTGTATATAGGCAGAATGGATATTATTGCATCCATCATGATTTAGAAATATTTGTAATTTTTAATGAATTGTGGATAATGGGTTGTTGAAAAAGGATCATATTGCACTTGCTAGTTTAATATATTCAATAATTTCCAAAATGATTAAAATAAATTAAAATTTTATTATTTTAATCCAAGAGGGCCAATGCTCAATCAAAGACTTTTCAATTATTACGTGGGATGTAATTTGAACTCCAGGTATCCTGCAAAAATTTCACGCTTTCTATCAATTGGATACTTCATCTAAATTAATTATTTCTTTTGCATATTATATTTATTGTGTAAATATCTACTGAAAAAAAGATGGAGTTATTTATAGCCCCTGCCAGATGAGAGAGGAAGTGGGGGGCAAGCCCCACCTATTTTTTTAATTGCTGTGGGACCTGACCACCCACAGTGAGGGGGCTTGTGCAGCCCCTGTGAACCGAGCTCCTGTACATTGAGCTCGGTCCATATCTACTAGTTAGTTGAAGGATGGTCAGATTCGTGATTCATGGTCTCATGCTAGAGTCGGATCTAAGGGATCTCAGTGGAGGCTCGTCATCTCGATGAGTTTCAAGGCATGGCCTTGGAGTCTAAAGTTGGCAGAGATCCTCATTGCAACATTACAAACTCTGTATCTCAACTCTTGTCGACCCAAAGGTATAAGGGCCTAATAGCCTTTTCACTTACCTTCCCCGACTTACCCGATTTATCACTCAAATTGGGGGGATATTGTGCAGAATTTGTTCTGTGTAGAGTTCGAGCGGAAATATTTTTGGAGATTTTGGGATTGCGGTGGTTTGTGATGCGGCGTATGGATGGGTGGTGGTGGCAGGCCGTGGGTGGATGGATTTTGGTTTGTTGGGGAGTTGGAGGAAGCATCGATGACGGGGCTGGCAGGATTTTTTTTCTTTTACTCTTTCTTTTTCCTTTTCTTTAATTGTTTTGATAAGGATAAATTTTAGCCCCCATTTGATCCTCATTTTCTTTCTTTTTTTTATTTTCAATCACACAATTTTTCATAAAATAATATTACATTCAAATAAAAGCATTTTCATTCTTTTTCAACCACACATTTTTCAAAAAAATATTATTCCAACCATTAAAATTTGGATAGATTGGCTGCCAAACCGGAGCTTAGTATTCCATATTACCTTGTAAAAAGAAGTCAGATGCAAGTCATAACATTTGACGTAAAATAGATTTTCTTGGGTGAGCATAGTCCAGTGTCTGTCTTGGTCCGAAGAGAAATAGAGTGGTACCCGTGAGTCCTAGAATTGGAATCAGGGATTTATGTCTAAAAGTGAAACGGACTTTTACATAATTATGTTCCCATAAAAGTTTTAAAATATATTAATTTGGACAAATTAAAGAACTGTGAATAACTTTTTCTAAGACTGATTAACACTATAGCATGTTATATTTAAAAGATCTTGTTACATGTATATCAAGTTTTATACAATAGGTTACATAATGCCACATGCCATTCTATCATTTGTCAATTTAAACACAATCAACTTTTTCTTTCTATCATTTTCAATCACATCATTTTATGTAATTCTTAATGTAACATATTTATATACAAGTAGCATAATCCATATTTAAATTATGCAAACGGAGTGTCTTTGTAATACCCTAAATCTCGATAACCTAAACTTGAAAGTATTACCATAATTTTCTCTTTAAATCATAAAGGCGAAAAAAGAGATTTAATTTTTTCTTCAACACAATATGCATCATTGGCTTTATTTATGAAAATAATATGCACTTTCTAAAAATATAAAATAATTAAATTAGATGTTAACTTTATTTTCAAAATGAATTCAATGTATAAATTTGTTAATATTTAGTTCCTCACTACAAGCAGTCGTCTCGAATAATCTTGCTGTAACTCCACACTCTTTTTTTCTGGTGAGTATTATGTCTATCTTGATTAGTAGCATTTACGTTACATTTACTACATAATTATTGTAATTACTTTCATCAGTGTTAATTATTCTATTTACAGTGGAATATGCCTTGAACGTCATAGACAATTTGTCGTGCCTATTAATTTTAAGTTTAATATGTTTATAATTTTATTTAAATTATATTAAATTATAAAATATGATTATTTCATTAAGTGCTTTTAATTTATCTTGCATTTAGATTTAGTTGTCAAGTTAGAAATTTCTTTCAATATATATTTGGTAAATTAATTCAAGAATAATAATTTGATAACATTGTGGAATTAAATACATTACGGAATAATATTGAAAGATTAGGTGTCTAATTACTTAAATTACAGATTTTATTTCACAGTAAACATAATTAGATTTAAAAGAATTGATTTCTTTTTCTATTTATATACCTCCTTGCAAATTAAATGTACATTCTCCCTAGTCCCTAAAGCTTATTTTGGCGTCTCTCTCTCCATCTGCATCTTTGGCGAAGGTATTAGGATTCTTATCTTATTTCCATCATTTATGAATTCAATTATATATTTCATGTCTAGATTGCATCATGGCCGCCTTCATCATTTCATAACTACTTGTACGCATATACAAGTGTATATACATATATTTAAATATTATTGTATGCTTATTTATTTAAATTGTATTGCCCATGATTACAAAGTTCAAACATGAATCTTGTTAATCTAATATTAATACTTCTGGTTTGATTTAATTGGCGGTTATATATTCTATTAAATGAGAAATTTCTTAATCTATTTAGTTAACAATTAGAGGAAAAAGGGTTTATACTCTGTTCATCATTTAAAAACTATATTTATACAAACAGACAAAATATTTATAAAATAAGTATTTTCAAATTGTGTTTGGACAGTGGATAAAATAAGTAAATTGCTCACCTATTTTAAGAGATATTTGATTCAACTTCTCTTAGCATCAAGGCATTTAATGTTTGATCTTTCTTGCCTGGCTTTATTGTGCTAGATGTTAGTTTGTGTATCTGTGTGTACTTCATATCACCATATGTAATCACGAATAAATTTTGATGCATATGAAATTAAAATAGTCTTTGCTCATTATAAGAATATTATTTTTATTATCCAGCAAGCAATATTCTATATGGATCTATAATGGCATTCTATTTAATAGACTTAATATAATAATGACAAGGGATGTTGAGTTTATTGTAGTTTTCTTTTATTAATCAACAGTCAAAAGAGTTTGATAGTTGGTACGTGTTCAAAATCCTAATTTTTCACACATTTTTTGGAAGTTTTGAACTTGGCTAGATTGCTTGGAATTGTTCTTGCTACAATCAAGTGCTTGGTTCAAAAAATTTTCAAGTGGAAACTGCATAAGCCCAGCAAGTTCAATGAACCCATTTCATGAATCTTTTAATAACAAAATTTAGAAAGTCTATTAAATGGGTTGACATTATTTCATGAATCTTTTAATAAAATTTTAGAAATTTTAATTTTTTTTCCTCTTCACGCACAGAGCGGGATGCCCTGCCCCACGCCTCATCTGCCCCCACCCCACCTCATCAACCCGTTCAGAGCAGGTTACCATACAATTCAGTGTTTTAAAGTGTTAGTAGTTCAATTAGTCATTCTGGTCAAGATAAATAATTTTGTAACTATATATATATATAAATACATTAAATAATTGAAAGTTAATAAAAAGTTGAGAACAAGATAAATTCCATTTGTTATGTTTTATCATAAATAATAAGGAGATAAGATGTAGACTTCAAGTAATTAACTAGGTATTCACTTTATAATTAATTATTATATTAATTTAAAATACATAACCAGGTCAACGAATTAACTATAATGCTTTAATTCTTAGCCATGACATAACTGAAATTAATTTGGTTGATTTAACAATTAATACCAATTTTTTCAGTGAGGTTCTAATCTTTATTTTTACATAACTCTCCGTTAGGGCGCTATTTAAAATTTACAATAATTATAAAGCTATATCATATTAATGGCCTATTAAACTTAATTGTGGATGGTTAGGGTTAATTGTTGTTAATATAATTTGATAGAATATACGTAGTCATTATTGCATCTTTAATTGTTAGGACTTTCCTTATTTCTATATTGTAAATATTTGATTAGATATTATTTGATATTCTTAAGTATGAAATAACTTATACACCAAAATTAACTAGTTAGCGAAAAAAATTAATAAATAAATTGTTCCTGGATTTATACTTAATTTACTGGAATTATAGGACAAATACTTATGTCAGGTTGTGTTTCTATTACTTGTCACGTTTTTATTTATCTATATCAAATATGTACTTAAAATCATTACATGAAGATATGGATTTAGCCCTTATCTCTTATTTTCAGAGTATAAAAGAAACGAAAAAACTAGTAAAAACATATAGATTTATGGTAGTTTATATGCTCATTATGAGAACTACGTTTTATTTTTATGATTCAAAAACTTTATTAATTATTGTTATTCATACGTTTAAATTCAATAGCACACTTATCTTTGTTAATAGAAACTCAGCAAATTTTTATTAGTTCAACTGAAAGGTTACAAAATTTTAGGAAAACTTGTTATTTAATAAATTTTGGGCATTTGCGAACACCTTACGAGAAACTGATCATCACATTAGTCTTCTCAGGATTTGTCAATTTAGATTGAATCATGAGTAAGCTTCTCGATACCAAGACAATGTCTATAGATAAGTGACATGCATTATGGCTGGACAATGAATCTAGCTGTCAAAATCTCTATAATAAGCTCATATCATAATTTAGAATTAAACGCATCTCATTCTCTTAATTTCTTTAATTGTTACAATCAAATTTCAATTATATCAATATTCTTAGACATAATGCACGCCTAATAGAAAGATATTGATATAGTTAAATTATAAGAAACAAAGACCAACAGAAGATTGACAATTGTTGATTCTCTCGAATATCAATTTGAGTTGAAATTAAAGAAAACCCTTAAATTTAGTTTAGAATTAAAAAGGCATTGTGATGAAGTTAGTACGTAACGACCAATTACGTATAGGGCATGAAATATTTTGTATACATTAATTACCATGCTTTAACTATACTGCATCTAGTAATTATTGATCTATTGTAAGGATTGGTTGGAGTTATACTTACTTGTGCTTAATTTTTATGATAAGGTGCTACCCACCGCCACCCAATCCACCCACAGGCCTAAGCTGACTCACTTTGCTTCACTATTAAAATAATTTCTTTCTTGATTTATACAGATTTTTTTGGCCATTTTAGGTTTAGCTTCCATATACCTTTTCATCAAAATTTTCAATTTATTGTTATATATTGATGAATAATTCTCCTTCAAGTTGTGTTTAGAATAAATTTTCTCTAATTTCTGATTTCTTACCTCTATTTTTGCCCTGTTCCCTTGCTCTATGTTGTTTTGTGGATTAATGTTTCATGTTGCTGTGTGTAGTTTTATTCAGAGGAGTTGATTGCGCCTCTTTTGATGTAGATGATTGCCAGCCCTTGTTACTTTACTGCATCTGTTTTTAGTTTCAAAAAGAATTCGCTCAATTAATATGTAGTTAGTTAACTAAGGTATTCCATCTTGCACTATTGGGTCATTTATTTCCTCACCATGATTAATATGAAAACAGCTGCTAAATTTGTCTTGTTTTAGGATGTTACTATTAGAATGTCACTTTATAAATTGCATTTAGGACTATCATGCCTCTGGTTTCTCATGTTCACTACAGGTTAAGTTATAGTGTCCCTATGTGAAATTGCTAGTGAGTATTAACTTTTGGTTCTTGTGGTTGTTGCATTCTAAGAATATTTCAATCAATATTTTTGTGTTATTCTGGAAGTTTAGTGTCAAGAAAAATCCAATATTTATAGTTCTATGTCCATCTATTTATGTAACCAAATTCTCCTTTCATTAGATTTTGTTGAGATGCTGTCATCTTCATATTAATATAACAAATTCTCCGGAATTCAGAAGTGTTCAAAATTTGTGATTTTCTACTTCTGACATCGTCTATATCATGAAAATTGGAGTTTTTTTTTTTGCTTGAACAAGCCTTGTTGTATATTAATCTAACACTTAGGGAAGAGAATATGTATATCATTGCACATCTCAAGAAGTAAATAAGGTAGTGTTGGGAAAACACCTCCCAAAAATAGCCCAAAGATCAAACAAAGTTGACAATGTGAAAAAATCCAAACCACTTTAAGAACAAGAAAATGAGGAAGAAATGATTTCAATGGAATATATGAAGATCAATGTATTTGGATTACTTGAACAAGCCTCAAGTTAATCCCCATAAAAGAAAGTAACTTTGAATTTATACCCAAGATGAACAACCTTCAAGTTTGTAAAATTCTCTCCAAGTTTTCTCTCTTTTTCTCTCTTAAAACCGAGCCTAGGTCTTGTATAATGAAAGGGGCAAAAACCGGGTATAAATACATCTATCGGGGCACCTAGGCGCCATGTTCCTGTCTGGAAACAACACTCGGGGCGCCTAGGCACCATGTGAGTGGCGCCTAGGCGCCATGTTTCTACCGGGGAGGCAGAAACTGGGCGCCTGGGTGCCCACTCCTGGCGCCTGGGCGCCCAGCAGAACCAGCCCCCTTCCTCTCTTCCTCAGCTTCTCCAACTTCTCTTCTTCTCACAATTCTCCACCTCGTACATCATTTGATAGATCTCAAATTTTGGACGAACACAAGAAGAAGTAGCAAACACCAACTCGGCTACATCATTCAAACCATGATTGCCTACGTACCTAAAACTCGGGATCAAGCCTCCATAGTTTACCTCCACCTTCATATACTCTCCACCTCATTTCAACCTTGCCCCGAAGGGCCATGCCCTCTCGGGCATATCAACACGGACTAATGTGAAGCAAGTCCAAACAATGTTGAAACTTGCTACCCGTTACCACTTTGGTTAACATGTCAGCTGGGTTTTCATTTGTGTGTACCTTTGAGAGTGAGATATCGCCTTCCTCTATAACATCACGCACAAAATGATACCTGACGTCAATATGCTTGGTTCGAGCATGATGAACCTGATTCTTAGCCAAGTGAATTGCACTCTGGCTATCACACCACAAGTCCACACAATCTTGCTCAATCCCCAAATCATCTAGAAGACCCCATAACCACAATGCTTCCTTCACTCCCTCTGCCATGGCCATATTCTCGGCCTCTGTAGTAGAAAGAGCAACTGTAGCCTATAACATCGATCACCAACTAACTGGGGCATCATATATGCAAAACACATATCCAGTAGTAGATCGTCGTCTATCTAGATCACCAGCATAATCCGAGTCCACAAACTCACTTATTTGACATGCATCTCCACCAAAACATAGACCCGTATCCGCGGTACCTTTTAAGTACCTCAGGATCTACTTCACAACTTCCTAGTGTGCCTTCCTCGAATTCGCCATGAATCTACTGACCACACTCACCGCCTGTGAAATATCTGGGCGTGTACACACTATGACATACATCAAACTGCCAACTGCACTAGCATAAGGCACACGATCCATGCGTACCTTTTCTTCTGCTGTAGTAGGAGACTGTTTACTAGAGAGCCTGAAATGTGGAGCCAATGGAGTTACCACTGACTTTGCACCTTGTAACCCGAACCTAGCAATAACCCGCTCAATGTAGCCTTTCTGACTCAAGAACATTCGCCGGTTTGTCCTCTCTCTTCTAATCTCCATACCCAGTATTTTCCTAGCAGCCCCCATATCCTTCATCTCAAACTCTTTACCAAGTTGAGATTTCAACTTATCTATCTCCACCTTACTTTTCGAAGCGATAAGCATGTCATCCACATATAGAAGAAGATAGATATAGTTACCTCCCTGAAGTTTCCAAATATAAACACAACAGTCATACTCACTTCTGGAGAAACCATGCTTTAGCATGAAGGAGTCAAATCGCTTGTACCACTACCGAGGAGATTGCTTCAATCCATATAGTGATTTTCTCAAGCGACATACCTGACGTTCCTTATCCTCAACCTTGTAGCCCTCAGGTTGATGCATATAGATCTCCTCATCCAAGTCCCCGTGCAAGAAGGCGGTTTTGACATCGAGTTGTTCCAGCTCAAAATCATGATCAGCAACAATACTCAATAGCACCCGAATGGAAGTGTGCTTGACCACAGGAGAAAAGATCTCATTGTAGTCAACTCCCTCTCTTTGTGCAAACCCCTTAGCCACTAACCTCGCTTTGAATCTTGTACCACCGAGCTTGATATGATCCTCCTTCTTTTTATACAACCACTTGCAACCAATAGCTTTCTTACCTATGGGCAATGGGACAACCTCCCATTTTTGGTTCTTGTGAAGTGATTCCATCTTTTTTTCCATTGCCGCCAATCAACTCTCGCTATTGTTGTTTAAAATAGCTTCCTTGAAAGTGGTAGGCTCATCATCCTCCACCGAGAGTGCATACTCAACCAAATTTGTCTGCCCATAGTGCCTCAAAGGCTCGTCTGACCCCAACTTTAGAACTTGCTTGTAAGTACGGTGTGGCCTAGAGGAAGCCAAGTTATCTGCAAACTACTGTTGTTGCTGTGCCTGTACATTCTCTTGCTGAACCGCCTCTTGTTCAAGTGCATCATCACTCTCATCTTAAGTGTCTGTATGATGCTCCTCTTGAACATGCCTAGAATCAGGTTGATCTCTAGGTTCTATGTCAACAACTTGAGACATTGTAGTCTCAACATCATCATCACCGGGCACTGTAGCTTTCAACGAAGCTACCATGGAGTTCTCATCAAAAGTAACATCTCTGCTGATTATGAACTTAGAATCCTCTACACACCAAAGGCGATAGCCTTTATCACCTGCCGCATACCCCAAGAATATAGCCTTCTTGGCCCTCGCATCAAGCTTTCCCTCGTTGACATGATAGTAGGCTGTGCATCCAAATGTTCTGAGTTTCTCATAATCTGCATGTTCTCCTGTCAATACCCTATAAGGTACATCTCCATCTAACCTTGAATGTGGAGACCGGTTCACAATTTAGCAAGTATTTGCAACCGACTCTGCCCACCATTCTCTGCCCAAACCCGCATAGGATCGCATACACATCGATTTCTCTCAAAATGTGTGATTCAGTCTTTCCGCGACCTCATTCTGTTGCGGTGTATTTCTTACTGTCCAGTGTCTCACAATGCCTTCCTTACCACAAAACTCCTTGAAAGCACCATCTGTATACTCAGTACCGTTATCAGATCTCAGTGTCTTCAATTTCTTTCCTGTTCTGTTTTCAACCATTGCTTTCCACTTCTTGAAAGTGTCGAATACCTCATTCTTATGCTTGAAAAAATAAATCCAAGCATATCTAGAATAATCATCAACAAATGTAACAAAATACCTGGAACCGCCTTTGGAAGTGACAGAAGCCGGGCCCCATACATCCGTGTGCACATAGTCAAGAATGCCTCTGCTTCTATGTTTGCTTGGCTGGAACTGAACTTGGTGTGCTTTACCGTACACGCAATGCTTGCAAAAGTCCATGCAAGGCTTCTTCAAGTTCTTTAGCAAGCCTTTCTTGACTAGCAAATCTAGCCCCTTTTCAGACATATGCCTAAGCCTCCTATGCCATAGCCGAGTGCACTCACATATGTCTCCACCACTTCCACTTGTTCCAACTGCTACATCTTCAGTAACTGTAGTACCCTGAAGAGCATAGAGATTGCCTTCACGAATACCCTTCATCACAATCAAAGAACCACGAACAACCTTCTTTACTCCATTCCATGTTACAATCTTGCAACCACCGGAGTCTAAGGCACCAACAGAGATAAGGTTCTTTCGCAAATCAGGAACATGTCTAACATCCATCAATGTTCTAACCACTCCATCATGCATCTTGATTCTAATTGAACCAAGCCCCACCGTTTTACATGAATGGTTATTACCCATCAACACGGTTCCACCTTCAGTGCTTCTATAGGTAGTAAACCACTTCCTATTTGGACACATATGGGAAGAGCATCCAGGGTTAAGAATCCACTTACCGGAGGTCTCTTCATCACAAGAGATGGTGTAGCACTCATCGCTTTCCCCTCCTTCCGAAGCATAGCTTACCTCTTGCTTGACTTGCACCTTCCCACTGTTGTTGGTTCTTATTGTTCTTCTTCCAACCCTTTTTGTTTGGACAATTCGCCTTGAAATGCCCAAGCTCGCCACATTTGAAACAAGACCTTTCCGCAAGAGGTCTAGAACTCGATCTAGATTTTTCTCCCTTGCCCTTTGGTCACACATTGCTTCTACCCCTTACAAACAATCCTTGAGCTTGCTCCTTGTTACCAATGGTAGACATGCCACTAGTTGCAATCTTTCGAAGATCATCCACTAGAAGTGACATTCTAGTGTCCTCCATCACAAGTTTATCACCCACAAGCATCAATGTTTGTACTAGGTTCTCGTAAGACTTTGGCAATGAAAGAAGTAGTAGAAGTGCTTGATCCTCATCATCTACATCCACATCAATGTCCTTCAAGTCCGATATGATCCTATCAAACTTGTTGACATACTCCCGAATTGGTGTACCTTCATCCATCTTGCAAGTATACAATTTGGACTTCAAGTAGATCCGATTTGTTAGAGTCTTCGTCATGAAGTTCGCCTCCAACATTGTCCACACCTCCGCCGCCGTTACCTCACTATCAATCAAGAAAGCAACATCTCTTTAAAGGCAAAGAATGATAGACACTCGTGCCTCAAGATCTAGCTCTTCCCAATCCTCGTCCGACATATCAACGTGCTTCTTCTCCTTTCCCGTCAATGCCTTGTGCAACTTTTGAGAAATCAACAAATTTTTCATTTGCATTCTCCAATATGAAAAATCATTCTTCCCATTGAATTTTTCTATCTCATACTTCCCAATCTTCACCATTCCTCTAGTAGACATGATTTATCTACTTGTTTATCGAAAATAAATCACCAAAGTTCACTTGGGAATTTTCACAAACACCTTGTGCACAACAAAGTTCAAGCAACTCACCACAAAATCGAAGCTTAACCACCTTGATTTAGGATGTAGCTCTGATACCAAATTGTTGGGAAAACACCTCCCAAAAATAGCCCAAAGATCAAACAAAGTTGACAATGTGAAAAAATCCAAACCACTTTAAGAACAAGAAAATGAGGAAGAAATGATTTCAATGGAATATATGAAGATCAATGTATTTGGATTACTTGAACAAGCCTCAAGTTAATCCCCATAAAAGAAAGTAACTTTAAATTTATACCCAAGATGAACAACCTTCAAGCTTGTAAAATTCTCTCCAAGTTTTCTCTCTTTTTCTCTCTTAAAACCGAGCCTAGCTCTTGTATAATGAAAGGGGCAAAAACCGGGTATAAATACATCTATCGGGGCGCCTAGGTGCCACAAGAGTGGCGCCTAGGCGTCATGCTCCTGTCTGGAAACAACACTCGGGGCGCCTAGGCACAATGTTTCTGCCGGGGAGGCAGAAACTGGGCGCCTGGGTGCCCAGCAGAACCAGCCCCCTTCCTCTCTTCCTTAGCTTCTCCAGCTTCTCTTCTTCTCATAGGTAGCAAATTCATCAGCAAACTTACATGAAATACATTATTGTTTTACACTTTTTTATTTTTTATTTTTTTGGATTTTGCTTTTTTGTCCTACCTTCTTTTCTTATTTGTTAAATTCTTTATCATATTTAGGTTGATTATTAGAATTTGTTTGAGGAGTATACATTGATGTAGTGAACACAGTAGTTAACTAATGGCCCCAAACAAAGTTTGTTAAAAGTATGTCATTTTTTTCTAAAAATTACTAACTACATATTCTCTTTTGTACGATCTATGTGAATGCAGTAATATACATGATGAATAGAAGTTGGATGCAACTTCGCAATAGAATAAGTGAAGAATATTTAGATGGCCTTAATTCATTTATAGAGGTAGCAAAATTATGTCTGGACGAGAACAATGAGATTCACTGTTCATGTCGAAATTTTCAAAATGCATTCTTTCATTCACCAAGTAAGGTCGAATCTCATTTGTATCACCCTGGAATCTGTGCAAGTTACAAGGGATGGACTTTTTCTCACCTCAAATGCCTAATCAAGAGAGCAACCGATTTGTGGAGATGATGATTGAAGCCCAACGAACTTTGTTTCCTGGTTCTAAAATGTCACTATTGAACTTTTTGATGAAGTTGATGCACATAAATGTTTTGAATCAGTAGAGTAACATATCTTTTAATATGTTGTTGGAATTACTGAAAACATTTTTCCAGAAGATAATGAATTACCAACTTCAACATATGATGCCAAAAATGCTAAGTGAATTGGGATTGGGTTTATGAGAGTATTCATGTGTGCAAGCATGATTGTGTATTATTTTGGAAAGAGCATGAATTTGCCACTAGGTGCCCAAAATGTGACGAACCACAATACAAACTGAATTTTGGCAAGGGAAAAAATGTGCTTCAAAAAGTATTGAGACATTTTCCATTAAATAAAAGATTACAGATTCATGTCCAAACATACTACTAAAGATATGAGATGGCATGCAGAAGGCTGAGTTGAAGTAGAAGGTGTTCTATGATATCCAGCTGACGGTGAGGTTTGGAAAGAATTTAACAAGTTATATCCATAATTTATGCAAGATCCTCACAATGTTAGTTAGGCCTTGCAATAGATGGCATCAATCCATTTAGAAACATGCATAATTCCTATTGCATGTGGCCTGTTTTTCTAGAGCAATACAGTATGCCACCATGAAAGTGCATGAAATAACCACTTATTATGATGTCATTGCTAATTCTAGGGCCACATGCATAGGGAAAAGAAATAGATGTTTATTTGTGACTGCTAGTAGATGAGTTGAAAGAATTATGGGTAGTCGGTGTTGACACGTTTGATGCTTATAGTGGTCAAAATATTAAAAATAAAATAAAGTCCTATTACAACTAGGAAAGTGGTATTTTCAGATGGAATTTTTGTGCAATTGATTTGGAATAGGACACTAGTAGTCTAAAAGAAAGGTTGTATTAAGGAGATGCACTCAAGCTGAAAAAGCTACGATTTTGCTTTCACCATGACACTAATTAGAAATAACTTGAGAAGCAAGCTGAGGAAGTGTAACTTGATTTGAGTCCATCTCCATTATTGAGCTGATTTGTTTATCAAGCCCAGATGACATGACTCTTTTCGGGTGCACGGGTGGATTGTGCTCGTCTGGTTCCCCTAAAGGACTACTCAATGCACCTCTAAAAATAAAAACGTTAAATCTGTGCATTAGAATTGCAAGCCAGAACGTCAGTAGTGCAAGTGCAGCAGCTTCAAGCGCAATTTCGACCGAGGTTCAGCAGGTGTCTCTCACAACTCAAAACATGAAAGTTGTACTGTCTCTTGTCATTCTTTAGCATCTTGAATCATCTCAATCGGAGCTCAGAAGAGAGAGTTATGTACAGATTACGAAGCGATGTTGAAACTGTCAAAAATCGCCCAATTAACTCTGTTTTGCACTTAATGCCTCTATCGCATCCTAAATCAAAATATAAGAATAATGAGAACATTTAGGCATCAAATAATTATAAAAGCCTCAGCATTAAGGGAGCAAAAATATGCCATTTTACATTCTCATCAAATTCTCCCACACTTAGCTTTTTCTCGTCCTCCGGCAAAACTCAAATTCACTTTCCCAAAAACACCAAGGTTGCAATGCCATCAACATAGAAAAACCGAATCTTCAAAACACATAACATATCATGAATAAACATTCTCAAACAACTTATAATTACTTATTAAGCATTTTCATTCGAAGATGAAGTAAACTAAATACGTAGACCCTCATAGAAATAAGCACTCGATTCTTATGTGCTTGAAGGATATGAGTTTCACTCAAATTCATTCCAATGAGATGATCTAACATATGCTTGCATATCTCTCATTCTCCACCAATCAAATCACATACATAACAAAAATCATAAGGATTTTTCAAAGGTTATAATGGGGTTTAAGGTCAAGGTGGGAAATATTTGGGAATGTAGCTCAAAAGCCATCGAAACTAGTGGAGCAAAAATGAATCACCTCAAACTCAAATATAAATAAAGACATGTAAAGCCAATCACTCCACTCAGCAGCTTCTTCGATTTGCATGTATCTTGTATAAACAAACCCCTTTCTTGGAATATTAGGAGGAATTATGAACATGGACGGTTTGTAACATTGAAAGCCATTTCTTCCGTCACTTCCTTTCTTCTTCTCTTTTTTTTTCTTTTCCTTTTTTTCCTCTCTTTTTCCTTTTTTTCTCTATTTTTTTTTTTTTGAAAACCATACCAACAATGGAATTTATGAATTGATACTGGAAACATGTTTCATTTCACCAGTCATAGCCCTACCATAAATCCGGTCACCCCTACACTTATTTCTTGTGCACCCAGACATATCAAAATAATGAACAATACTCCACTAGCTCTACGACTTAAGTAAAGGCATTGTTTTTCTAGGTTTCAAGCTTTACATTGGTTTATATATATATATATATAAAGCTCAAAGGTAAAGAAAAAATAATTACAAGGTAGGCTATTTTGCTTATGTAGCTTATTAAAAAGATGACCTTAATCATATTCATGCATGCATGTATAAGTATGACCTTATGACCTCAAAGAGAATCCAGGCAAGTTCTAGCTAAACAAATCCATGGAAAAATATCTCTCATGAAAGAAAATAGTAAGACTAATATGTATGTGTCAGCCTAAAGGCTCAAAATCTCACCGACTTTTGTATACCAAATTTAGTTACTACCATCCTCAAGGAAAATAAATAAACTAATTAACTCTAAGTTGTATGATTACTTATTCAATCATGCTATGAATTCTTCAAAAGCTTAGTTGAATCTTGCACATAGTATACACAACCAAAAATCATTGAAAACCACAACCTTATTTTTTGAATTTTTTTTTTAATAAATTTGAAACACCCTAAATCCCCTCCCCCATACTTAAAACTTACAAGGTCCCCAATGTAAGGTGAAATGTAAAGAAAGGACAAGAATAACAAAAATATAAATTTAAACCCCTTGGTTGTCTCCCAAGCAGTGCCGTTGTTTATTGTCAATGACTCAACTTAATGCTTCCTTTCTCAACTAGCATAAATTGGATCCTCCAGGTCCAATAGTGTCACATTCTCCACTTGAAAACCTTCATAGAAAGGTTTAAGCCTATGACCTTGAGGAAAAACATTAGTAACAGCAAATGGTTTAATCCAACAAGAACGCAACTTAAAAAACTGTTTTTGATACCAATGGAACGATGTTTACACCTTATATATTGTCAAACTCATTGTACAAATATAGTGTACAAATAGATTAATTCAAAAAGAGCGGTTGTAGATAACCATCTTACTTCTCTCAATGTGCATCGCAAATGGTACATGGATGATTCCAATATAATTGGCATCTAAGCTGAACAAGTATTTTATATGGATGATCTAGTGTTGGGGCCACTATGGAAAGGTAGTGGAAAAGGTACAACATTGAGGCATATGGGACATTCATAAAAGAAAAAAAGATGGTAGTGAGCAATTAATATTTTAGGAAAATGAATCATCGGTTATTGTTTTGCCAATACAACAGGAAGATCTTGACACTCTAAGTATTCCATAGAGGGGAAGTTGATCCAGGTATCATTGAAAATAAAGCACCGCAAATAGTTGTGTAATCAATCTATGATGCTTCGGAAGAGGAAGATGATACATGGAATGAAAATTACAATGACGATGAAAAATCTCTAGATGGTAAAGCTGATATTGGTAAGTAAAACATTCTTTATATATTTTTATTTTTTTCGTAATTTTTTTCTATTTTATTTTTAGTGACTATCTACATTTTTTCATTTCCTATGTAGATTTGAGTAATGATGATGCATCTACCAAGAGTTGATAAGAATTTTTATTAACATTTAAGGTTAGAGTATCCTACTAATGAGATATATTTGATTGCTTATTGTGATGGCTATTGATCTTAAGCTAACATTCAATATAATTATAAAGATTTACACCAGATGTTCATTTTGTTTAGATATTTTAGCAGTAGTGCAGAGCATCTAGAATAAGTGAATAGAATCGGAGGCCTATCAAATACTTCAGAAGATGAAATACTAATTATTTACTGTACATGCAGTAATGGAGAGTGTTGGATGCAGTATCTTATTTTAAGTAGTACATCAAAGTATTAGAAGAAGTAGGCCGCAGCACAATCCATTGCCTTAGTTCAGTATTTATTTGAATATACAATATAGTTTTTTGAATACATATTATAACTTGTGTTCTTGTATGGAGTAAAATACAATCTTTCCCTTTTCAAATTTAGACGACTATTAATCTCACTACATCTAAACTATGCCATAAATTTGTAGTCACGTGCAACTTGTGGAGTTGAATTACTTGGATCTTTTTGCATAATCTACCCTATTAATATGAGATATTTAAAATATTTTCTATAAACTAATATTTCATTGTTTATATAGATACATGTTTGACTAAAGTTCTCCTTACAGGAATTCTCATTTTACCAAAGAACATATTGATGGTAAGTTGGAAGCATATGTTGGAGTCAAGAATGTTATTTAGGTGTCCCATGATTTTTTTTTATTTTTTTTTTCTTCCATATTTCTAGTTCTATTTTCTACTTTTCAAGTTTGGTGAACCATTCTAAGTAGTTCAACCTTGAAATTACTAGTATTATAGTGTATTTGTATTTGTTTTGATTTTAGATGTATCCAAGTATGTAGATAATACTTTGATCTATATTTATTTGGTTGATAGTAATATGATTTTTTTTTATCTATTTTGATATCAATTATATTTTAATAATTGTACATTGAAGCATTCTTTTCATAAAGTCACATGTTATTTTTGTGAAAGAAATTGAAATTTATGTGTTTGAAATATAATATCCAACAAACATAAATAAAGATAGAATAAATTAAGTGACAATTGTACATCGTTAAGCGACAAATCTTTTGTGTTGCAGTATAAATTTGACTACAAGTACAACTTGACACATAGATAAATTTTCACTGTCACAAAATAACCTATGTAATAATTTTAATTACATCATTGCACGAATGATGGTGGATAGACTCTTTTTGTTGTGAAATAAATTTAATTACAAACATCTCTTGTTACAGAATATATTATACTACAAATATTGAATATGTTAAAATATATTATGCTACATATCAAACACATTGTAAAACATATTTAACCACAAACATTATTTTTTATTAAAAATATATTACTATGAGCATGTGTTGTTGCAAAACAAAATAGATTGCAAATGTTATACCTTTAATAGAATATTTGCAACAAACATTTTTCTCGAAAAAACTTTAATGGAATAATCATTGCAACGGACTGTCTTTTCGTCATTTCACGACATAAATGTATTGCAACGACATTATAGCTATAAATATCATGTTGCTATTTTATATTTTCTGTGGCAAATAAATAGTGTTGCGATATTGTTAATGCGATGAATAATTGAAAGTTGTCGCAAAATACAATCTGTGACTCAACATTCTCAACAAACATATTTCTCGTAAAAATTTTATTGGAATATTCGTTGTGACAAATTGACTTTTCATCCTTTAAATTTTGGCAATATATATACATTGGAACAAATTGACTTGTCATCCTTTAAATTTTGGCAATATATATACATTGGGACAAATTGACTTGTCATCCTTTAAATTTTGGTAATATATATACATTGGGATGATATTATCACTACAAATACCGTGTTGCCATTTTGTATTTTTTGCATCAAACAAAAAGTGTCACGATTTTGTTAATGTGGTGAGTGGTTAAAAGTCATCACAGAATAATTTCGCAACTCATATAGCACGACAATAACGATAAAAAAAACATATTGTCGTAGCTAAATAACTTTTGCAATAAAATCTCAATTTTTGCAACAACAAATTTTATCGCGACATCTGTTATTTTTTGGTAATGATGTCTCCCTACCACAGCTCAATCACCCCTAAACTATTCTAGCTTTGGTTTAGGAATGTATAATTTAGAGGTTATATGGATTTAGACTCCAACTTTGATAAGCATATCATCTATCACTCCATAAGGATGCTTGAGTATCCTGTCCGCTAGCTATACAATTATTGATGTTACTTTTAGATCATCCAATCCCAGTTTTCTATAGATAGACGGTGATATCAGATTAATATTTACTCCATAATCAATTAAGGAATTTAAGTTATGTGAATTTCTATAGAGCAAGTTACAGTGAGACTCTCTGGATCTTTTAGTTTAGAAGGGAGCTTGTGCTTTAAGATTCCACTACAATCTTCAGTCAAAGCTATTGTTTCATCAACTGGTAGCTTCATCTTCTTAGTCAAATTCGTAGAGTAGCGTCAATGAATGGAATGTTGATGTGAAGTTGTCTGAGGACATTCAAGGACTTCTTAAATTGTTTGTCCAATTTATTATTCTACAACCCTTGAGGAAATAGGACTGCGGTTGTGTGTTTATTAATGAGAATGGCTATCTTAATCATAGGATTATGTTCTTCTTGATTAACATTTGATGATTATTCAAACTAACCCACTTGTTCCTCGCTCATGGTAGGTACTTGATTTTTCTCGATCCGTTTCTTCTTCAAGTGATTTCTGACAGTTAAACTTCACTTTTTATTATGATACCTCAAACCCATTCCTCTTCATGATGTCTTCGAAGCCCTTGAGAGAATAGGATAGGTGACACATAAGCTCAAATAGGAGAAGTATGCTTGATTGATGGTGCCACAATAATTACACAATTTAATGCTTCAATTGCTAATACATGTCAATATAGTTGTTAACTATCCCTTATGATTCTTTATATTTTGGATTGAGGCTTGCTATTTTTGGATTGCAATCTCAATCATGGTGATGTACTTAACAAGTAGATTCTCCAAAGATGGTCTCTTTTCCTATTACTGCTGAAATTCTTGTGGGTTGTCCTAAATTTGATATCCATGTCCCTGATTATTAGCCCAAGAGAAGTTAGGATGCTTACTCCAACCTGAATTATATGTGTTGGAGTGAGGATTGTTCTACCGACTTCGAAAGTTCTATGCGTGATTGACCTCTTCAGGATCATAAATATGCATGGAAGCTAAAGAATAGCTCGCAGTTACATGATCTATCCTATAGTCCCCGCAAACTAGTGTTGGCTGGTGCACTATGCTTACATTTTGAGTTAGTTCATCCAACTTCTTTGTTATCAACTAGGAAGCCATTACTATCACTACATATACGTTGTAAATCATAACTATTTTCCTTGGCAATTCCTTGTCTATTGGCCACGAGGATTGATTTTCTGCAATTCTCTCAAACAAGTCTAAGGCATCATCCAATGGATTATCCAAGATTGACCCTCCTACTATGCTTTGGCTATGTTGTAAAATTCAAGTCTTAGGCCTAAGTAGAATATGAAAATCTTAGAGTCCTTAAGAACTTCAAAGTGAGGCACTTCCTGAAGTAGTCTTTGAATCTTTCCCAAGCTTTTAGATAGTTCTTGAGATCCTTTTACTTGAAAGTATGGACTTCATTTCTGATATTAGCACTTGAGGCGGTGGAAAGAATTTCAAAATGAATTTCTGCACTATGTCATTCCATAAAATGATTTCCCTAGGAATTAGGGAATTTATTCATTCTCGTTTACCTTTCTTTAAAGTGTGAGAGAATAGGCACAATCTAAAAGTATCAGCAAACATGCCTTCGAGGCGGATCATATCGCAAAGCATAAAGAAGGCCTAGATGTGTTCACGAGGATTTTCTGTTGATCTCTTCAAGAATCTGATGTCACGATGATTCTAAAATAAGTTGATGATGTAATGTCTAATGTTGAAGTTGGCATGTCCAAAATGTGGATATATGATAGGTGGTTGCATAGGAGCCAGAATGGGATTTAAATAAATATGAAAATCTTAGAGTCCTTAAGAACTTCAAAGTGAGGCACTTCCTGAAGTAGTCTTTGAATCTTTTCCAAGCTTTTAGATAGTTCTTAAGATCCTTTTACTTGAAAGTATGGACTTCATTTCTGATATGATGCACTTGAGGCAGTGGAAAGAATTTCAAAATGAATTTTTGCACTATGTCATTCCATAAAATGATTTTCCTAGGAATTAGGGAAGTTATTCATTCTCGTTTACCTTTCTTTAAAGTGTGAGAGAATAGGCACAGTCTAAAAGTATCAGCAAACATGCCTTCGAGGCGAATCATATCGCAAAGCATAAAGAAGGCCTAGATATGTTCACGAGGATTTTCTGTTGATCTCTTCAAGAATCTGATGTCACGAGGATTCTAAAATAAGTTGATGATGTAATGTCTAATGTTGAAGTTGGCATGTCCAAAATGTGGATATATGATAGGTGGTTGCATAGGAGCCAGAATGGGATTTACATAATCCCTCACTAAAGCTTCTCCATCATATGTCACCTTTGGCTGATCTAGCTGAGGTAGTGGTAATGGATTTTGTACCTGAATCGGATATTGATTTTCTACCATTTCTCTCACTTATCTCTATTCTCTTCTTCGTCATCTGAAAGTTCTTTTGACTTCAGGATCTGTCGGAACAAGCTCGATCTCGTTAGAATTTTGCATAAACTGTAATTTTCGTAAAAGAGAAAAACAAGATACTTAGCTTGTTCAATAAATAACCTGAAACAAATAAAAATTTAAAATCTAAAAATAACTAATAAAATCAAATGAAATAAATTATTCCCGAATGAAGGCACCAAAAACTTGTTCAATAAAATCCTACAATTGTCCATGATCAAGGAGAAGTAAATATGTGATGAATAATGCATATCATCCCACATGGAATAAAATTCAATCAAGAATACTAGTCTCTAATCAAATCGAAGTAAGTGAACAAAGAGATTTGTGGTTTATAGTTATTCTAAATTAATCTTTGAAAGTTTGTAAAATTTGAGTTTTGTATGTGCGTGAAATGGGTGTATTTTATTACGATTCCACTTATTACTACCTATTTCAAATTACACAACTAGTTCCGTTCATGCATTCTTCATAATCAATAAATCTATTGTAATTAATTCTTTTTTTAAAGACGAATGAATCTATTTTAATCACGATCCAAATCTATTTCTAGTCCGAATTCAATTTTATCATAGATTACACACATGATAAATATTATTGCTAGCATGTATATTAATCTAGCAGTGTTCTAAACCCATTGTGAGCCTTACAGCACTACAACAATTAACCATAACTTCAATTGGTGATCAAGCAATCAAATAATGAAATTAAGTATGCAAGATTAATCAAGAATTGAAAAAATTTTACTAAACTAATTGCCTTGAACTAAAAATAGATAATAAAAAGTTTCATCTTCATCCAGTACATAAAAAGAATTACCCTGTAATGTTATCTAATAAACCACAAAAATTTTGGAAATTAGAATTGAAAACAATGATTAAAAAGTTTAAAATTAATTTCTTCTTCATAAATCTTCGTAAGAATTTGCTTGTGCATGTGCACCATTGTGAAAATTTTTCTTTTGTTGCATTTTGATTACTCAGTTTTGTTCTTTGATCATCTTATCTCATTTTGATTTCTTGGTCCTTTGTCTTTCAATTCCATCTAATTGACTCCACACCTTCTCCAACCATCGATATTAGGTTCGAATCAACTATTAGAACTTTGCAATTTAGTCCCAAGCTTTGGATTCAGTCCATTTTGGCCAATTTTTGCTCATTTTTTCCAGTGCCATTGTTTTTCATCGAGATACACCTAACAAACAAAATATATAGAAAATTACAATAATTGCTCTAATTTAACAACTGAGATGGATGTACAAAATACACTTTTCAATAATTGTCTAACAATGCTTAATCCCAATAGAACTGCAACATAGGTAAATAAAGTTTTGATTTTAGTTACCATTAATTGATCAAGATGTACATCCGTAGAAAAATCAAATTTTTTAAACATTTTGATCCTACCAGGTACTAGAGATGCAAAAGATGGAAGATCACCTAAGTATTGCATTATGTTAACATTCCTTAACTGTAAGGAGAGGAGACAGGAAAAGAAAAAAAGAAAGCAAAATATCAAATCAAATAATATGGAAGGCTGATTCAATATTAAGTATTTCCAATAATGAATCAGAACTTATGCCATAACGAAACTCGTACCCACAATGTTGAACTCTTCTATTGGCAAGATATTGCCATTGCTGACTATCCAGTATTGCAAGTAATTCGTACAAGGAATACATAATATAACAAAGCAAATTTGTGGGTGCATAAGTAGAACAAATTGGGTATGAGCCCATATATTACACAAAAGAACCTCTTCTTCTTTAGCAATGACAATGTCGTGACTCATGCACTTAATAAACACTAGGACTATTTTAAATCTAAAGCTGATGTTGATACTGCAATAGTGACAACGATCATAACCTAGAGAGAAATATAGTCGATACAATGGGAACAACTACTAAAAAGAATAGGAATTCTTAAATATCCACAAAAGTATAGCATCAAACTATACAAACTTTGGGATCAACTATTAACTAGGCCAATGTTGGGAATCTACTTAACCTGCGTAGTGGAAATTAAAATAATTTTCGATTCTCACTAGGAATCTCTTTGCGTTTAGATAGAAATTGTGAAAAAAATCGTACCTTTTTCTAGATATGCAAACTTCTTTACTTTTCTTGCGTTCCAACGATCTTGATCTGCGAACCACAACTGTCCAATTGTCCAGCCTCCAACGGTGATCCACACAGAAAACAAGATTGCAGGATTAAGGTTTTCTTCTTGTGCTAGTAAGAATAATGAATTCTCTACAGATAGAAAACCCTAGCCATGTATTTATATAAGCCCAAGCGGTTTTGGCCTGATCCGGTCCAATATTTAATTAATTCATTAAATTCGGTCCGTGAATTAATTAATTTAATTAATTAATTCGGGCCTATAAATAACCAACCTTATTAAATAATTTATCCAACGATCGTTAAATTAATTAATTGACAAATTACAATCTTCCAATTCTCTTTTGTGTGCGACCCATTAGGTTCCCAACCACGATGTCTAACGACGTAAAATATTATTTTGGTCTAATCAAAATTGATAAATTAAAACACCCATGTAATTTATCACCAATTCACACTCGGCGTCCCAGATTGACATCTAGTAATGTATCAGGCAACACATCTGACTGGAAATGTCGCGTGGTATGACAAAACCAACCTTGTTCGTTTACATGAAACTATAATTCATTCGTCAATATGATCTGATCAATTATGAGATATAAAAGTATGTCAATCCTGATTATCGATCATATCTTTCACTCCACTATTAAGTCAATATAAGTCGAAAACTCATTTTTGACTTATAAGTACACCTTGCCAAGGATTTCGTTATCGACTTAATTGAATGAAACGCAAATTATAAACTCTTACTATCTAAGAGTGGCGAATCTTCTACTGGTCATTCATAACCTTTATATGATTCTTGACATATTCGAACGATGCTGTATTAGCAAGTCTTGGTAGAGCAACATCCAACACCGTCAAAGCATGAATGTCCTCATATAAGATACTATGACGACCTCAAATCAAAGGATCAATCCCACTACCGAACGTTACAGATTAATCACTGATACTCAGATAGTTATCCATGTGGAATCTCTAGGTGGGTCTCCAATATTTTGTTCTATATCAGAACATCCATGTCTTCATTCAAGTGTCACCACATTTTAGTTTGTGAGATCAACTACTTACTTTACAAGTAAGAAATGCCACACGTGATGATCTATCTATAATAACGATATCTGTATCTCATTATTACTTACGACCACGGACAATTTAAGATTCAATCATATGTAATTTGTATCTCACAATCATAACTCATTGTGATTAACAAATTATAAAGATTGAATCTACGGACTCTATTATTTAATTTAATTGTATATTAATTAAATAATAGATATGTCATTAAACTGCATTAATTATATATTAAGAATATTAATGCTCAAGATTAATTGGACTTAGGGCATAACACTTACAAACTCACACTTGCACTAGATCCAATCACTTATGTGTCCAATATCATAAGAGTCTACATGACAATCATGTGTATACTGCGACAACTTTTTGTCAATGGATCTAATTATGGAAATTCGTTCTTCTCTTCACGTTATTTTTATGTGTTATCTCTCTGATGAGATTATACCACCTCAATACATGTTTGGATCATTGATGAGACCTTAGTTCCTTCGATTGCATGATGGCTCTATTGTTATCACAATATAATGGCATGTGATAAACAATATTAAGAACTACTCCAAGTTCATTAATGAACATTTTAATCCACATTGAAACCTTTTGCTACTTCTGAAGTAATCATGTATTAGGTTTCTACTATTGAATTAACGATTGTTTCACGTTTGGAACTTTTCCAACATACCGCTTAAGAGTAAACCAATTTTTTTCATATAAAATCTTCTCAAGATTTTATCTATGTATATTGGGATGAGTTAAGCAATCTTCTATACCTACCTCTATAGGTGAAGTTGCTTGTCCCACATCTTTAAACAAAAATCTTTAACAACTATAATTTCAACAATTGAAACTTGGGGATGTCGTTTCCTATCATATTAAGAATACGACAATGCTCCCACTATCTTCTTGTAAACACACAGCTCATCTTCAAATTTGAAAAAGTCAAACATTTTGATTTTTCCATCAAATCGAAGATTTCAGCTCCAAGAGATTTCTTTTAATCCATAGTTACGGTATGCAACTATTGTAACCAAAATTCGAATGAACTTTAGCATAACTACATGCGAAAGGTTTTGTTAAGGTCAACACTTGACCTTTTGATGCTAGCCTTACTTTGTATATATGGATATTCCCATCCACGTCAACTTTTTTCTTATAAACTATTTACAACCTATGGATTTTATCCTATCAGGAGGGTCAACCAAGGTCCAAATCTTGTTCACATACGTTGAGTTTATCTCGGATTTCATGGTCTCTTGCCATCTCTTTTAAGTCAACACTTGACTTTATTTTTTGTGCAATTAGTAGGTTCATCATCCTTGGATCAGTAATACCTGATTAGTAATCATGGATTCCCCCATTCTTGAAGGTCGAATGATCCTACTAGATTCACACAGAGCTGACATGTCCTTAGGAGTCTCTACTTCTTGATCAAGAGTATGCCCCACATCAGATATGGGATCAAACTCTTATTCATCTACTTAGTTAACTATATCTGTGGACTGTTGAACTCTTTCAAATCCTATTTTGCTTCCACTATCCTGTTCTAGAGTAAACATTTTCTCTAAGAGGACGATATGTCGTGAGACGAAGACTTTCTTCTCAATGGGTTAATAGAATTGATATTTAAATATCTGTTTTGGATATTCCACAAATATGTATTTATTGTATTTAATCTCAAACTTATCCAATTCAATGCGCTTCAAATAAGCATCACAATCTCAAATTTTCATATGAGATAAATTGAGATTATTGCCTTTCCATAGCTCGTATGAAGTTCTGTTAACCAATTTAGATGTGACATGATTTAGTGTGATACACACTGCAATCAGTGCATGACCCCAAAAAGGGCTTTAGGATATTTGCATGGCTTGTTATTAATCACACTATATCTAATAGTTAATGATTCCTCTGTTCAGATATACTACAATGTTGCAGTGTATATGGAAGAGTTTGCTGCAAGAGAATCTCATTCTCTCTTAGATAATCTAAATCTTATCTTTAAGATATTCTCATCTCGATCGGATCTTGATGCGAGAATATCTCTACTTATTTGTTTCTTTACTTCCAGTTTGAATTCCTTGAACCTTTCAAAAGTTTCATATTTGAATTTCATCAAGTACACATGATCATTGATGAAATAAGAGAAACATTACCTGACATCAATTAATATGAGTCCATATGCATCAGTATGCACTAGACCAATAATTATGCAGACCTTTCTCCTTTTCAAGTAAAAGAGGATTTGGTCATTGTGCCAGACATGTATAATTCGTACTTGTCAAAATCAATTGAACCAAAGTATACATCTCTATGTTACTTTGGAATTGCATTTCATCTATATGACAAAGTTTGCCATGCCAAATTTAGGTAATAATTAGATTATCACTTTTATGCCTCTTAACTTTTATACTCATTATAGAATGCTTAGTATAAAGAATATAAACGTTGTTTTGTAATTTACCATAATCATTAGGATCTTTATCAAGATAAACAAGAACAACAATTGCTCTTGACATTAAAATAGTTCATGTCTGAATATGAAGTTCATTTTAATGTTCCAACTACAATGGGTACAAAGCATTATTTCTCTAATTCCAATACTAAGCCAAAAGGCAGTGGTAGGAAGTATGCTCCTACAGACAATGCAGCAACATTTGCTCATCTTCAACGTGTACGTCAACTTCTCCATCTTGCAATGGTCTACTTCTATTTCGTTTTTCCACATTTGTATAAATATGATATCCATATCTGGTATCGAATACCTAAGAAGCTTATGAAGTAGACGTAAACTTTGCAATATTTCTTCTAATGACCATTTCATTCTAGAATGAAAACAATGATCATTAGACTTGGTATTTGTCCTTCACTTTGACCGTCTCAACCATATTGGATGCTTTCCCCCAAAATCCCTTTAGACTTCCTCTTAATATCCTTAGAGAAATCAATAGCTTGCCCACTTCTAACTTTGATATTGGACATAACAGTCATAAGCATGTTAAGCAACTCAACGGGTGTGCATTCAAACTTATTCATATCATAATTCATAATTAGTATGAATAAATCTCTAACAGAGATTGCAGAGCTAAGTCAATACTTATTTCGTAGTTCATGACTGAACTTCATTGAGACAATTCTTAACGTCAATCATCTTC
The DNA here is from genome assembly GCF_002742605.1 of Olea europaea var. sylvestris. NCBI lineage: Eukaryota > Viridiplantae > Streptophyta > Magnoliopsida > Lamiales > Oleaceae > Olea > Olea europaea. Next base: position 358,123 of record NW_019267230.1, on the reverse strand, counting down.
ATGTTTAAACATCCACTGGAGATTACTCTGTCATTTTGCATCGTATTGTTGCTTGGAAGTCTAATATTCTTCCACACATGATTATTATCAAACAATTCTTTGAAATGAAAAATCATGCGTTAGCATCTATTGTTTCAAGTTGCTTTTGCAACTCAGGTGACATAGTTGCAAGCATCACATATGTACAGTACTATTGTCATCACTATGTTTATTACGGTAACCACTTTTTCCTTAATTGAGTCATTAGCAGGTGTTTCTGGAAATAGCTACTCAATGACGTAACCAATTTTCTCATGTCTGAGAACAATTCTCAAGTTATGGTGCTAATCAAGAAAATTTAATTTGATTGTTGGCATCTAGTATGCCATTCAAAACACATGGTTAATCAAGATTCAATATAAATGTAAATGACGAAAAGAAAAGAATGATATATAAAATATATTAATTAATTTAACATTGACTTTTATTAAATTAATTATGCTCCCACTATTTAACTAAAATTTATGACCATCCCACATAAATTTATGGAGTCCATACTTTACTCTCAGTGGGCTGGGATCTCATCTGTTATTTTAAGACCTTGAGTGTACTCAACAAGTTTTTATAAAACATTTGGGTAGATACTATTATCAATTGTATCTCCATACAACTCCCAAATCATTAAGCCGACAACTCTTTGTTTTCACATATCTTATGTGTTAGCTTAATATGCCTCTAAAATTTATCTCCTTGAGTGTACTCAACAAAAAATAAATTTTAGTTAAGTCATGTCCGTCATTCAGAAATATCAAATATTTCATAGTATCAAATATATCCCTAATAGACGTGCTTTGAGTGTACTCAACAAGTTGAGACGATTTGGGAGTCAGGTTTTTCACTATAATGACGAAAAGCAATTATAAATGTGACTTAATATTTTATCGAGGGGTTTTGCATTCAAAAGTCTCATCATAACATCATATATGTCGTATTACACATCTACCATGCAAATAAACATACATATAATATAATGTAATAGTGTGGACGATTATGGATTTTACTATCTAATCTTCTCAAGCCATAAGGAAGACTAGTTGGTCAATTTCTAAGGGGTATCGGATTGATCAGTATCAATGCACCATATTCATGGTTTCCTCCTCTCCAAGTGTCTTTAATTAGTCTAGGTACAACCTGTATCCTATACTAGTTGGTACGCAGGTCTACATAAAATTGGACTCGCAGGCTCATAAAACGATAAGAATAAAATTAAACAATCAACACATCCACATGGTCAAATCTAGAATTGTCCACTAATAATGCATTCATCACATAAATGTATGCCTATATAATATCTAATATTATATACAAACACGTTTCAAGTATCTAGCAATTAGGATCGTCTAAAATCTTTTAGACAAATGGATCGGAACAATTAAATAATTAATCAATCATATTAATCAATTAATTTAATTAGGGGGCATATTTAATTAAAATCAAATTTTAATTAAATATCAAATTAGAGCACAACTCTAATTCCACAATTATAGGGCAGGATTATTTAATTAAAATCATATTTCAATTAAATATCAAATTAGAGTCCAACTCTAACTTCAAAACTTAAGATGGTTGAATTTAATTGAAATCAAATTTTAATTAAATAACGAAATTTGAGTCCATTTCTAATTCCAAGATTTTAGGGCTAACTTATTTAATTAAAATCAAATTTTAATTAAACAACATATTAGAGTCCAACTCTAATTTCAAGAAGAAATTTTAGGGCAAGACAATTTAACTAAAATCAAATTTTAATTAAATGTCAAATTAGAATCCAATTCTAATTTTAGAATATATTCAAGTGAAAAATTAATTAAAATCAAAATTTAATTAAGTATTAAATTAGAGTCCAACTCTAATTTAAAATGAATTAATATTTTAATCTAGGATAATACTCCTAAATAAAATAAATTCAATTTAGGGTCAAATTTAATATTTAAGTTAAAATCATATTTTCACGAAAATATAAAAAGACGTCAATTTTAAATAAAATCTTTAATTTGGGTCAAAATTAAAATTATATGTGAAACCCATTTAAAATACAATTTTAAAAACATTTTAAAATTCAAATTCAAAACCCTTTTTCAAATTTGCAAATTGACCCAAATTTAAAATTAGAAACCAAACCCTTCCAGTTCAGTAATTGCAGAACATGTCCCTGTTATTTCGCTAATTGCACTGTAGCCTTTCATTTTAAAATTACAACTTGACCTTTCCCATAATTGTAGCCAGGGGCCCGTAATTGCACTAATTGCAATCGAAGCCCCCCGTCTCCAACCTCCCACCCGAAATCTGAAAACCCTAATAATAAAACCTTTTTTTTTCTTTCTTGGTGGCGCCAACATCACTAGCCAGTGCTAGAGTTGTGGCCCGTGGCAGGGACGCTGCTCAGGCTGCTCCTGTCGCTACAGCAGCATGAAATAGCAGTGTCTGCTGCCACTGCCAGCAGTGGCAAGCTGGTCTACTATTACTGGCAGTCGCCACAGGTGACGGCGGCAGTTCTTCTCTGTCATGCCACCGTCCAATCCACAAAATTTAATTTATTATTATTATTTTAATTTCAGATCTCAAATCAGATTCCT
>NW_019267230.1:348154-355375 GCF_002742605.1 Olea europaea var. sylvestris | reverse complement strand
ATATATATATATGTATTCATCTTAATTGCTAGAAATAAGAAAGGAACAAAGTCAACTTTTGATTTCTTCAACATGTAAATCAATTCCTAACAAACACAAAGTGGGTTCTGATACCACTGTTGGGTATCTATTTAACATGCGCAGCGAAAATTAAAATTATTTTCGATTCCCACCAGGAATCTCTTTGCATTTAGATAGAAACTGAGAAAAAAAATCGGATTTTTTTCTAGATCTGCAAACTCTTTTGTTTTTCCTGCATTCCAACGATCTTGATCTGCCAACCACAGCTGTCCAATTGTCCAACTCCAAGGATGATCCACACAGAAAACAAAATTACAAGATTAAGGTTTTTTTCTTGTGCTAGTAAGAATAATGAATTCTCTACAAATAGAAAACCCTAGCCATGTATTTATATAAGCACAAACAGGCCTGGTCCGATCCAGTCTAATATTTAATTAATCCATTAAATTCGGTCCGTGAATTAGTTAATCCAATTAATTAATTCGGGCCTATAAATAACCAACACAATTAATTCATTTATCCAACGATCATTAAATTAATTAATTGACAAACTGCAATCTTCCAACTCTCTTTTGTGTACGATCCATTAGGTCCCCAACCATAATGCCTAAAGACGTGAAATATTATTTTGATCTAATCAAAATTGGTAAATTAAAACATCCATTTAATTTATTACCAATTCACACTCGTCGTCCCAAATTAATATCTAGCAATGTATCAGGGCAACACATATGATGGAAATGTCACGTGGCATGACAAAACCAACCTTGTTCGTTTACATGAAACTATAATCCCTTCGTTAATATAATCTGATCAATGACGAGATACGGAAGTGTGTCAATCCCGATTATCGATCATATATTTCACTCTACCATTAAATCAATATAAGTCGAAAACTCCTTTTTGACTTATGAGTACACCTTGGCCAAGGATTTTGTTATCGACTTAATTGAATGGAACGCGAATCATAAACTCTTACTATCTAAGAGTGACGAATTTTCTATTGGTCATTCACAACCTTCATATGATTCTTGATATATTCGAACGATGCCGTATTAGAGGCACTTGGTAGAGCAACATCCAATATCGTCAAAGCATAACTGTCCTCATATAAGATACTATGACGACCTCAAATCAAAAGACCAATTCCACTACTGAATGTTAGAGATTAACTATTGACACTCAAATAGTTATCCATATGAAATCTCTAGGTAGGTCTCCAATGTTTTTTCTATAATAAAACATCCACATGTTCATTCAAGTGTTACCACACTTTCGCTTGTGAGATCAGGTACTTCCTTCACAAATAAGAAATGTCACACGTGATAGTCTATCTGTAATAATGATATCCGTATCTCATTATTACTTACGACCACAGACAATTTAAGATTTTCACTCATATGTAATTTGTATCCCACAATCACAACTCCTTGTGATTAACAAATTACAAAGATTTGAATCTACGGACACTATTATTTAATTTGATTGTATATTAATTAAATGATAGATCTGCCATTAAGCTACATTAATTATATATTAAGAGTATTTATGTCCAATGTTAATTGGACTTAGTGCATAACACTTATAGCCAACCAATAAATGGTTTGAATCATTTGATTCTCAATGACTCCAAATCCATGGAGAGAAAATGGAGTCATGAGACTTATATCTTAAATTGAGATTAACTGAATATTCACCATTATCTGAGGATCTCATATTTAATTCAAAAGTACAATTAGTTAAGGCGGAAAGTGAACCCATCAAATTACATATGGGTATTCTAATGTAAATCGTATGCTGTCCAACTCTCTAGTGATATATACATATAAAATATATAAAATCACATATAGTACAAAGTCTCACCTTGCCCAGTGATTGTGCAGTATAGTGAATGTGCAACGAACGGTTTCATAGATGAGAACATGGACGTCCATCTAATTTCTTTAGTGCTACATGTATGCTACTTTTCTTATGATAGGAGATAATAACATGAGTTCTGCTCTCATCTGTTGCATAAACTCCCTTAACTTCATCATATATACCGAGCACGGACATGATAGTGTCAAATGAAAGTTCCACTAAAATAACACACATTTTAATCGTTAAAGATTTTTCTTAATCAAAGAGCCATTTTTATCAAATAATAAACACAACCTAGATACGGCCAAAAAAATGAAAACCATGATGCAACAACTTACCATTAGAAAGATATTCTTCCTTCCCTCGCCGCTAAAAGAATCCCCTTCGTTCTCCTCATCTAGTCCTTTATCTTGCTATGAAGCCACATGTACACACATGCTCAACAGAAAACATGAAGACTTTAATATAAAATATAATTTAAAGAATCCAAAAGGCATATAGTTAAAAATCAAGTTATCTCACACAAGATCCCACTAATTTAATTAACATTGAGCCTTCAGAAAGCGAAGATTTTCAATAACAAGAAATGGCCACGTAATAGCCACATAATAATTAAACTCAGGCTCCTACTTCACATCACTATCCTACCTAGACTATCCAATGCCTCCAAGTAGTCGAAGTGATGTACTTCTTCGAATCATCTATGCACAAGGTGAGGCAATGCTGTATGCTACTACACCATTCAAAAGCCAAGGCTTCAAGCGTATGAGGTACCCTTCCTAGAAGATCCTTCGTACATGATCATCTGTGATAGATCAATGTCACCTCTCCACAGCAATCACCATATCAAGTCCCAACTTTTTAGTCTACTCTTTACATGTCAGGCTTAGGCCGTAGGGTGGCTACTTATCAGAATCATTTAATGTCATTGAGCTTAGGATTGATGGAATGAGACCTATAACAAGGCACTTTGATCATCAAGATGAGGTCACGTATCTCTTTATCCAATGGCAACCATTCTAGCTCTTCAATTGTAAAAACTCACACTTAATTTCATTTGACCATAATACAATTTTATACTCTCAAAGTAATATTGCGCTCATCGTGTTCTCTACAAACTCCTTGTATCCAAACACTAATGTGATTCACGTCTCTTATACATCCCACATTCAAATATACTCATATAAGTTGAGTAACTTGACCGTTAATGTACTCTCGATCATCTTCTCTACCATTGAAGAAGGTCACGTACTCCTAATGATTTATCCAAATATGCAAAAGGTAAGCTACATAGGTGTAAGTAGATCCATAATCTATTGGCAACATCATCCATGCAAAAATCAAGGTAAACAAAATGGCACCAGACGAGAAAAAACGCTCTATTAACCACAAGCAAACCCCTTGGGAAAGCTTACTCGAAAGTACATCTACTTCTACCTTGAAAAAGGTCTAGTTCTTGAACAAAGAACAAGTGAAAGTTTCGGAAAAAAAAAAAAAAAAGGTTCTAAGCATTCTTCTTTCATAGGTGTTTCAAGTTTTCCTTCAAAATTTGCTCAAAAAGACCTCTTCTTTTAATAAAAAAAGGTATCCATCCATTATGAGTGCTAGAAAGAGGAAAAGAATTCACGAAGAATAAGCGAGATCTCTGAAGAAGAGGTCTCTCGAACAAATGCACCTTACCGGTGACCTCATCATCTCATAGGTGATAGGATGGCAGCCCGCCTCACCAAAAAAGTAGCAGCCATGACTATCAACATGAGAAATATCAAGAAGTAAAACTTCATAATTCACAACTCTTCCATCAGATGCAGGCTCAAATTGGTCTGCAAATGCCTAGGATACGCCCCCAACCAGGTCTCTTCCAAGTTCATCAAACCCAATGGGAAAATTAGCGAAAGGATAAGGAGGTGCAAAGTGATAGGGTCCATTTTTAAGGGCATGGAAGAGACACCAACCCCATTGAAAGAGAAGTATGAGTGGATATATCTACAAATTACTCATCTGACCGACTTGCCAATTATCCATTCAATAGAGATGATAATTTTCCCAGTTTATGAAATAGAGTGAAGACCTGAAATGATAGGATAATTTACGAACTAGGTTGGAGATTGAATGAGAGTACATTGGAAACAAAGAACTCAAAAGTGAAGAGGTAGGATTAAAAATGGGAACATGTCTCATGAAAAGGCCAAGGAACGTGATTGAAAAAAATAGAGAACTGCAAAATTCTCCCTATAAATACATTAGCCAAAATTAAGAACAAAAAATGTAGGATGAGTAAAGGGTAAAAAACAGAGGGAAACAACAATTTTCATTCCAAAGACATGAGCCAAATAAAGATGTAAGAGTCAAATTAATTCCAAGAATATAATGTTTACCATTATGTATATAATTTCATTGTTTTTACATCTATCTAAAGGTGACATTCTTAAATATAATATAATTATATTTAAATTTTATTATTTTTTTGGAAAAAGGAGAAATTATTTAATAAAACGCCTTTATAAAATAAAAAATAATTTATTTCCCATAAAAAAAATCAAAAAAGAACTATTAGACAACTAAACTTTCAATTACATAAGATCTTAGTCTTTTTAAGTATTAATAATTCAATTAGTTAATTAAAGTTACCATTTTTTAGTAACTCAATAAAAATCTCTATGAGGAGCTTAAACTTACTTAAAGGTATGATTCCCTGGAGTTTAAACTCACTAGTATTCTTTAGCCACTTAAAGTTATTATTTTTGAGTAAATAAAAAAATAAAAAAAATAACTATTAAACGAATAAATTTATTATTTTTTAGTAACTAGACTTTGGTAACTCAACACCCACATATAACCAACCAAAAGGCTTATGGTGATGGAATTGACCATACACACCGATAGAGCATTTGATAAGTAAAACTTGTTTTGATAGCATTTTATAAATTTGTTTGAGCAATTTCAAAACCTAAAACATATATAGTAAGATATCTAACAAATTGATTGTACTTCTATTTGTTTGTGTGTTTGGATATGAAATATTACACAGATGAACACGGAATTAAGTTTCTGGCATGTTTATAAGTATGTTTTACACACTTATATTGGCTTATAAATTTGGTAGATACTTAAAAATTTAGTGAATTTCTACTTAATTAGTGCAAATGTTGTTATCAAGGGTAAAAACCAAATTTTGGAGCTAATTGGAGCAAAAAGGGAGAGTTGGAGCTTAATCCGAGTTGGTCTAAAGCAACTAACATATATTGTAATGAGAATTATAGGAAGCATTGAGAGAGTCATTTCTAATGATCAAAGTTTACTTCGTAAAGAGTACTATTTGGCTTTATTATGGTTATAGCAACAGTTTAGGTAACAATATATAATAGATCAAATTAAATTCATCGTATCCCGTTGTATTTAAATTTATCATTGAATGTAACACATGTTGTCATCTAGAATGGTTTTGATCATCAATGGGGCTAAATAGCATTACTCAGTTGTATACGAGCGAAATGCTTGAAAGAAGAAAGAATAGAGAAAAAATAAAAGGTTCCAAAATCATCTTTTTCCATATATGCCTTTTCTCCTATTTCATCCCTTTGCTGTTTATATTTACTTAAGGTTGTCTGACAGTTTTTTTTTTTTTTTTTTATAAAAGTTTGATAAAATATGTGGTTAAAAACTGATAGAAGTTGTGATCACTTGAAATGTAAGGTAAAAAGCAGAATAAGAATTATCCAAAAATTAGAAAATTTCTTTAATTCAAGAACAACAAGATTGTCTAGATGTTTATGTGTATTTTATGTCAAGAATAAATTATTCGAATTTTTACCTAAATTCGATGATTAATTCTTGAAGTTGATCTGAATCATGAGCTTTCAGCATTTTGAATCACAAGCTTTCAATTGTAAATTCTACAAACTTGATGCTCCAAATCTCCTAGTCTTCTTTGTCATTCCTTAGAGTCAAGACTATACAAACGGGTGAACACCTTTTTTTAGAACGCCTTCTTTTAATTAAATTGATAAACAATTTCAATCAAGATAGATGAAGAAAAGAAAACAATTTTTTTATCTCTTTCTCTCCCCAAATTTGTACACTTGTAAAAGAATTATTATGTATTTTATAGGATTTCTTTGTTTTATCGGATGTTTATTTATAGAGATACAAAAATTCAAATCCAAGTACAATAATAGTATTATATAAACTTCAAATTGGAGTCTGAATAGAAATTCAGATAGGAGATTCAATTAAATTTTAAATTCAATTAGTCCACATCTTTTTTAGCCCCGGTTTGATGGGCTTTCTTTTTAAATTTTTTTTTTTCCACAAACTCATTTTGATCATCATATTCACACAATAAAATATTATGAACATACACCCAAAATTTTTCAATACTTTTTTACCACACACATTTTCCAAAAAAATCACTATTCAAAATATTATTTTTTCTCAAATGATGACCATCAAATAGAAACTTAACTATATGTACAGTCGTAGAACTTCAATTAAAATAACAATTAAGTTCACAACTTCAAAGCAATTATAATTAAGTGCAAAATTTTATAATAATTTCAATTAAGCCTAAAACTTTTATAGTAAATACAATTGAGTCTCAATACTTTATGGAATCATTCATACCGAATTTGATATGTATATTATTCAAACTTCAGTAATTAGATTCGCATAGTCGATCATAAATCATTCAATCTATTTGTTAGTCTTTGATCTTACTACTAAATACAAAAAAAATGCTCTCAAAATATATATCACAAAAGCTAATAATAATGTAATAACTTCCTTTGACGTGTCGTGTATATATTTTATTTCTTAGTTTTCAAGTTTCCAGCTCACCAAAATATTTAACCAATCAAATTGATATCACTCATTATTAATTAAAATATCATTAAATTTTCGAAAAGATACACATAATCCTATCAAAGAATTTAGATAAAAAATACCTAACAATCAAGTATAATTTAATTCTTTACGCGATTATGCTATAAAAATTATAAACACTATGCTTCAAGTGTACTAGTATTACCTTTGACTATTTTTACAATAAGGACAAACTGTAAATCCAAACAGTGAATTGGTGAACATTGCAACATTCCAATATAAGGTATCGACCCTTATACATTGATAGTGAATAAATTATTTATGATCAAAATACAACTCTCATCAGTGACATAGGTAACCACTCAACTTATATTATTATTGATGGGATTTTTCTTAGTGTATAGAAAATCCTTCACTAAACAAGTGAATATATATATATATATATATATATATATATGTGTGTGTGTGTGTGTGTGTGTGTGTGTGTGTGTGTGTGTGTGTGTGTGTGTGTGTGTACAC
>NW_019267230.1:306341-348060 GCF_002742605.1 Olea europaea var. sylvestris | reverse complement strand
TATATATATATATATATATATAAAAAAACTACCAAAAGTCATGGTAGAAAATTTTGAAACGCAGAACCTATAGATTTCCTAGTAAGATGGTAAACATCTGTGCCAAAGCTTCCATCATAACTTTGGACCTCGATAAGCCAATCTCAAAACCTTCCCGAAAATCCCTCGACTTACAAAGGGACATTAATGCGTAGTTATCACTATCTATATTTGCATCTTCAAACTTTTTGGCCTTTCCCCAACCATAATCTGCATCATACAGATCAAATCTTGGCGATCCGTACAGTCCAACTATTCGTTTTCCTTCCAATTTCCAATAATCCGAAGGCCAGTTCTCTGCACCAACCAATATGCCCTTCTTGTTAAACACTGTTTTCTGAGTAGCATCCCCAATGGACTCTGCAGCAATTAAGAACCCTTCATTTGTTTTCAATATTCCGTGCGTTATTTCTGCCTTGAGAAATGCTAAACAATTGCCAAAATAGTTAGCAGGCAATTGTGGATTCAGGCGCTTGACAATCTGCAGGAAAACAGAAATACTCGACCTCATCATCCGATACATCGTTCCCTAAGGCAGCTACAGATTTTGCCAAGGAAACCCATAATCGTGCGTAGATTACAGTGAAAGATGATACGTGTTTTGTCTTTCATAGCCTTCCCAAAACATAATTCTTGAGTTTTTCAACATCATCTTTGGTCATTATAAATGTGGCAAGCACTTTATTGGAATCGAGATTAAACTTAAGAGGTGGAGAATCAACTGGCCTACATTTCTTCATCAGTTCCCAGTATATGGAATCGAGTCCCTCTGGATCTGCAATAGAAGTTCTGTCATAAAAAGATGTTTCGCGCGGGTTAGTCGCTAACAATTAAAAGGGATCAGATGATTGTGTAAAAGACAAACCTCTTGAGACAAAGTCCCAAAAAGAGGTGTTCTTTTATTGGCAATGACTTTACAATTGGAAATTAAAAACAAAATGCCTCCAAGGGGCGCAAGCACACGAGTTACTAAAAAAATTGTTTAGGTCTAAGCTAAGGAAATTAAAATTACATGTTCTCTGTTCAAGAGTTTTTGATTTGGTCATTTGTTCTATGTCTTTTCTCCCTTTTATACTCCATGGATGATCTTTTTTGTGATCAACCGCCTAAAAACTATTTGATCGTTCTGCAACTGCTCACTTTCCTCGTAATGGCCAGCTTGTCATGAAAACTGCCTTTTTTAACTGCTGCCATTACTCTTCGTCGTTCAACCATTTTCGATTGAATTCCTTGAATCGTGGAACGTGATAGGGGCTACTTTAATAACTGCTTTAATAACTGCACTTCTTGATAACCACAACGCTTTGTGTTTGTTAAGACCTTGGGCGACTTGAAGGTTTGGGCAAGAATAGAGTAACAGCTCTGGGCGATTGTATGGTACTCCATTCGCTCAGATTCTGGGCAACTTGTAAACTTGGGCGATGGCGTTATCGCGCTCTTGGGCTTCCCTATTTGGGTCTTCATCTTGAATTGTTTGATTGGGCTTCGTTCTTTGGGCTATCTGATTTGGGGATCCTCCTATTGGGCTTTATTCTTTGGGCAGTTCGATTTGGGCTGAATTTTTATGTGTCAACAATTACCCCCAAATATGGCAGAATTATTAATAATTATTAAATTTTGCCATATTCATTTTGTGTTTCCAGAAACATTCGAGATTTCCAAGAATTTCAATCATTGTTTTCTTCCATAACTTGAAAAAGTGCGTCGTTTTGCAAACCCTTATAACCCCCAAACACGCCATTTCACTGCACCATTAAATCACGCCTCAAATTTTTTGCGTCTCTCCCACGATTTACTGTTCATCTTTTGCTTCCCTATTACGTAACTCTGAATAATGGCTACTTCATAATCTCAAGCTGGCGACTCCTTTAGTTTTGATGACTTTCAGAAACTTCTGAGTCATCCATACATAACTCCGAGTTTTCTCGCGCCCGCCGATGTCGAACGCAATGAGTTCTACTTAGGTCCTTTCTTCAGCAATGCAGAGGCAGTTGAACAGGCAGCGGTGGGTCAGCTGTTTCCTTGTACTCAAGGCCTTCCATTTCTAAACTCTCTGCCGCTGGGGTCACTTTGCAAAAGAGGTATTCGCACTTGACCTAAATCTGATGTAGCTTTCCGTAGGTGGCATGCTCGTCTTGTGGGCCATGGTCCTACTAAGGCACCTTTTGATAATGCTAAGATTTTTGATTTGTTAGAAATCTCTATTCACCCCCTACTTTTAATTCAGCACTTTTTTCGATTGCTTTGAGCTTTTGGTCTTCCGAGTATAATACCTTTATTTTCCCTCTTGGCCCCATGTCTATTACTTTAAGGGATGTTGGGGCTCTAGTGAATCTACCACCTTTGGATGATACCATTTTTCCTGGTATCTTGGTTTCTGGTGGCGCCCCAAAGTTTGGTAAAAACTACACCGATTCTTATTCAAGCCTGCAAACCCTTCACAATCATTCAAGCCCTGAGCCTTCCCATACTGAGCGAGTGGCTTTTCTTCTAGTTTGGCTTTGTAAATATGTTTTGTGTGTGCCAAGCATAAAGCCCTCCCTGAGTTATTTACCCATAGCGCATGAATTGGCGCGTGGCAGGCCTTTGAATTTATTTTCTTTCTTTTTGGCTGCCCTTTATAGAGGCATGGCCTCTCTTCAAACTCAATTGAAGAATGGTGCATCTCCCACTGGTAGTGGACCTCTTTGGTTCACTCAACTGTGGTTGAGATCCTATTTTCCATTGCTTGGTGCTCCATCAATTTCTCGTTCCTCTGCTAGCTGCTATGGGCTAGCCATTGAGCCCTTGACTCCTGTAAATATGTCCAGAAGGGACATTTTTTCATTCTTTTATTCTTTGGATTCAATCTCTTTCTTTTTTCCTTTTCCTCGTTTTTTGACTCCAGACTCATTTGGATCCAGTTTTTAACCGGGAGGGAGCTATTTCATGATATTTTAACTGGAACCAATGCCAAGGCAGGGGTAGAAATTTATGCTCCCCAATTTTTTGCTCGCCAGCTTGGTTTCGGCCAAACTTGGCATGTTCCTCCTTGCTATTCAAGGAACTTAATTGACCATTTTCATATTATTAATAAGGCGGAGGCAGAGGCTATAAATGCTTGCAATCTTCTCTTAACAAGCTATTTTTCATTAGCCCCCTTCAATTCTAGCCACGCCATCCATCCTCTTTTTGAACAGCTCTGGTCGTCAGTGAAGCGCAGATTGTTTGCGACTAATGTCAATCGTGCCTTTCATTCACTAGACTAGCCGAGCATTTCTTCCCCTCCTCCTGTTTTAGTCACTCCTTTGTCCATCCGGAGTCCTTCTCCTCCTCGTCGCGCTAAACAGTCTGCTCGTCCATCTTCTTCTCTCCCTGACAAGTCTACTGCAACCAAGAGTGCCCCAAGCCGCAAACGGCCAGTCTCAACATCTCCCATTCTGGAGGATGATTTTGATGATGATGATGATACCCCTCTTATCATCAGGAGGAAGGTAATTAAATTGGTTTACTCACAAGCATACTTTTCCATACTTGGAACTTTTCTGTGTGCTGATGATTTTTTGGACTTCTCAGAAAAGTTCAGCCTCTCCTTCAAAGGCTTTGGCATCGACAGCTCCTGCTCCATCATCCTCCGTTGAGGCTGCTTCATCCAAACCGGTTGATGAGGGGACTACGCTTAAAAAGACATCATCAGTCCCAGAATCCTCATCACAACCCATGGATGAGCCACCTTCTTCCCAGGGCGTCAACCTCCCAAACATCGAAGCAAAAGGTAATTCAATTTTTTGATGCCTTACCTTTGCTTGTGTTATTGGTTTCTGATTTGTTGCTCTTGAATTCTACAGATGCTCCTATGAGTCTGCCCGTTGTGGCAACATCTTCTCGCTCAGACAAGGAAAAGTCCTCACGAATGGAGGAGTCATTGGTGGCAGACTTGGTTGAGGACATGCCATCTTCCATGATTGTTGATGAGGTAATCTTTACTTCACTTTTATTTCCATCTTATTCGTTGTAGTGAGAATCTTTAATATTGGCAATTTTCTTTGCAGGATGCTGACAAGATTGTGCGTTCTATCCAAGACTTGTTCGCTTCCTGGGGGCAAGTCAAGACGTCTCGCCCTGCTCCATCTGACCGTCCTGCTGTTTCTTCAGAGGAAGATTTGAAGTTCCTCAAGCAGTCGATATTTGAGTACGTGTCCTTCATGGACATGGACATTGGTAGGGCTAGTGTTTCCAGACACAAGGATAACTTGAGCATTTGAATGCGAAGTTGGAGCAAGCACTAACGCTTCCGTCGCTCAATCTTTCTGTCGATTTTAAAGCGATGTTGAAGGTCATCCACTCCGAGGTCCTTTCTTTGCTGGCCAAGAATGCTGAACTAAAGGCTAAAAGTACTCAATATCTTTGAGCCGTATCTGAGAAAGAGTCTTTGCGTCTAGAGATCAACAAGGCTGAGGACGAGTTGAATGAAATCTCTTCCGAAGTCATGATTGAAGACTCTTTGATGATTAATCTGGCTGCTCAGATGAAGGAACTTCAACCCAAAATGGACGACTGCAAGGTGAGAATGGCTTCTAAAAAGCGCAATGCCTCCCAGGGAATTGAGCGAACTAAGTCCTTGGTTGAGTAGTACAAGAAGTTGGAAGTTGATGATGATGTCGTGGCCGAATTGAATATCACTTCCTCTCGGCAGAACGAGGATTGGGAAAAACTTAGGGAACGTATTCGTTCAGTGTGGGTGGACTGTAATTAAGACATATGATGCATTTTTCTTTTGTAATTTGATTTTCCCTTTGTAACTTCGTTCATCATTAATGAACATATATATTAGCTTCTTATGTATTTATTTAACGTTTGTTTTTTAGTCGTCAATTCTTCAAGCATTTAACTGCTTTGTGCTAAAAATCTTACCCATTTTCTTTTGATATTTCCACCACTTTTTCCAAGACTTTGGGCTATTTAATTCCATTTACTAGGCAGAATGTGGCTGCTCGTATTCTGTCTCTTCATCTCCACCACCTATAAATGCACGTATGCTTCGCATTTTCTATCTTCCATCTTCATCTTCATTTTCTTCTTCGAAACCAATTTGCTGCCATTATTTGACACTCTGACAATCAATCCGATCCGAAAGCTTCGTCTTTCTATAAAATGGATTGTTTAGTCCGCCCATTTTACTATTTGCCTTGATATCACCTTTGGTGTGGGAGGTAGGAAATATTCTTTGGCCAGCAGCAAAGTTTTTACCGTCGAAGTTCTTCCCATCGTCTCTTTGTCCTTTACAAGGAGTTGATGATAGAAAGCAATTTTTGGGATGCTTGCGGGCCACCTTGCTTGCTGAGAGTGCTTCTCAGTTTGCTTGCTGAGAGTGCTTCTCAGCCTCTTTGCCCGCCATTGCAGCGATGCATTTAGGAAGGTGGTGAGGCCAATCCACCCTCTTACTCGGCGATCCCACCATTGCAGCGATGCATTTAGGAAGGCGGTGTGAGGCTAGTCCACCCTCTTACTCAGCAATCAACCGGGAGATTAGCTTACTTTCGATTGTAGTTTGTAGAGCATCCATTATTTGTATTTTCGCATCTTTGTAATGAACGTTTGATAATAAAGGACTTTATTTGAACGTATTTCGCTCTGACATTGTTATCCTTAATTGTTCAACATATTTTGATTATACTTTTATCTGTTCACATTCCCATAAAGAAGGAACATATTTTTTCAAATATTTGCCGTTGACGAATCTCACGTGCTTGGTGTCATCTAAATCTTCCAAGTGATACGCTCCATTGGGCAACACACTGTTTATTTTGTATGGTCCTTCCCAATTGGACGACCACTTCCCGTACTTTGGATCCTTGCTATCCAAAGGGAGTATCGTCTTCCAAACTAGTTCACCCAGGCTGAACGACTTGGCTATGACTTTTTTTATCATAAAACTTAGCCATTCTTTGTTTTTAAACTTGCAATCTATCTAAGACGTCCAACTTTAATTCGTCTAACCCCAATAAATTTTGAACTAGTGATTCAGCATACTCATCATCATTCAACTTATGTTGCAAGCACACTCTAATCGATTGCACGTTGATTTTCATAGGCAAAACGGCCTCCTGCCCATAAACAAGTTGGAAAGGAGTAATTTTGGTACTTGACCAAGGTGATGTTCTATAAGCCCATAAGGACTTGTTCAGACATTCGTGCCAATTTCTGGCATTTTCATCTATCATCTTTCTTATGATATTTTTAGAATCTTATTAGAAGATTTCGCTTGTCCGTTGGATTGAGCGTAGTATGGTATGGAGTTTACTAATTTAACCCCAAACTCGCTCAAAAATTTGTTCACTTGATCCCCATTCAAAGATGTTCCGTGATCTACCATTAACATTTGTGGAATTCCAAACCTATAAATGATGTGATCACGGATAAACTCTATAACATTTTTCTGGGTGATCTCTTTCAAAGGTACCGCTTCTACCCATTTGGTGAAATAGTCGGTTGCAACTATAACAAAAGTATGTTGCTTAGAAGATGGGGAATAAATCTTCCCTATCAGGTCTATCGCCCAACCCTTGAACGGCCAAGATTTAATAATATGTGCCATCTCTCGTGCTGGCGCCCTTTGTATTGGACCATGCTTTTGGCATGCTAAACAACTCTTTGCATACTGAACGCATAATTTTCCCATCTTTGGCCAAAAATATCCACTCCTAATAATTAACCATCTCATCCTTTGGCCAGCTTGATGAGCTCCACATATCCCTTCGTGCACCTCAGCCATGATCGTTTTGGCTTCTCGCAAACTTACACAATTTAGTAATACACCATCGGAGCGTTTCTTAAACAACTCTTCATCATTAGTGTATAGTTCAGCAAACACAGCTTCATTCTCCTACTAATCCCTCCATTAGGTTCCTTAAGGAACCTTTTAATATCTATTCTCCAATCTATTGCATCTCCATTTTGTATGCAGTGAAGTTCAATCTTTCTCGCCCTTCTTTGAGTCACGGGCAATATGATTCCATACTCACAAGTAGACTTCCAATTCAAAACCTTTGAGTATCCTGAGGCCATTTGGGCTAACTCATTTGCTACGTCATTATATATCCTATTAACGCATTGAAGTTCTACTTGATCGAATTCTTCCAACAACTCTTGGGCAATCTCATATTGACTTATAATGGAATCACTTTGGCATTTAAAATCACCAATCAAATGGTGGATTACCAATTGAGAATCGTCCCTAACGATCACATTTCTTACTCCCATATCTATCATTAGTTCTAGGCCTACAATTAAGGCTTCATATTCAGCCTGATTGTTGGTGCACATTCTGTCTAAAGTGAATGCAAACTTGTAGCAATTCCCTAAAGGATTAATCAATGCTACTCCTACTCTTGCACCTTTAGAGGTTTTTAACCTATCGAAATATAACACCCAAGGTTTTAACTCGAACGAATTGATTTCTAGTTCAATTTCTTCAGACATGTCAAGGCATGGATGATCGGCTAGAAAATTAGCCAAAGCCTGATTTTTGACTGCCTTTTGAGGTATATATTGTATCTCGAATTCTGATAAAGCTAGTGTCCAAAGGCCTACCCTTTGGTGTAAAATAAGGCGCGAGAACATATACTTAACTAAATTTACTTTAGAAATTAAATAAACGGTTATGGGCCGTAAATAAGCCCTTAATTTTGTACATGTGAAATACAATGCCAGACATAATTTTTTGATAGCAGAGTAATTACATTCACATTTCGTTAACCGTCTACTTAAGTAGTAAATTGCCCTTTCTTCACCAAATTGGTCTTCCTGTGCGATCATTCCAGCTATTGATTCTTTTTCAGCCGATACATACACTTTCATTGCCCGTCCTTGGATTGGTGACACCAACACTGGTGGACTTGATAAATATGTCTTCAGGCTTTCAAAAGCCTTTTGATGTTCTTCTTTCCAGACGAATTCGTCCTGATTTTTCAGCTTTAAAAGCGGCGAAAAAACTTTAGTTCGCCCTGTACAGTTAGAAATAAAGCGTCTTAAAAAGTTTACTTGGCCTAAAAACCTTTGCAATTCCTTTTTGTTGTTAGGTGGTTTGGCCTCTAAAATGGCCTTAGCTTTATTTTTATCAAATTCAATCCCTCTCTTGTGTACTAAAAAACCAAGAAAATTCCCTGCATTAACACCAAATGCACACTTCAAGGGATTCAACTTTAGCTTATATTGCTTCATTCGCTCAAACGAACATCTTAACTGTTCGAAATGGTCCTCTTCTTTAATGGACTTGAATACTATGTCATCTACATACACTTCAACAAACTTACCTATCATAGCATGAAAGATTAAATTCATTGCCCTTTGATAAGTTGCCCCTGCATTTTTTAGGCCGAAAGGCATAACCACCCATTCAAAACATCCTAGAGGCCCAGGACATCTAAAAGCAGTTTTGTGTATGTCTTCTTCAGCTATATAAATTTGATTGCATCCTGAATACCCATCCATGAAATAATACATGACATGTCCGGCAGTCGAGTCTACTAAAGAATCCACCGTGGGCATTGGATACTCATCTTTGGGTATAGCTATGTTTAAATTCCTAAAGTCTATACACACCCTTAGTTTACCATTCTTTTTTAGTACTGGCACGATATTGGACAACCATTCGACATATCTGGCTGTTCTAATAAAACCTGCTTTCAATAATCGCTCTATCTCTTTCTTGATTTCAGGGAGTACATTGGGAGCAAAACGTCTAGGAGGCTGCCTATGAGGTTTAAAGTTAGGCTTAGTTGGTAACCTATATTCCACCAAGTCTCTATCTAAACCAGGCATTTATTCATATTCCCAAGCAAAACAATCTTTGTACTCTTTTAGCAAAGCGATTAATTTATTACTAACCTATTGATCGAGTATCTGACTGATGAATGTTGAACGATCTTCTCCTTCATTGCCAATATTTACTTTGATCAGAGGGTCTTATGCTTGAGCGTATCCAGGTTTGACGATCCGCATCACTTCGTCGTCCAGTTCCCTTGTAAGTACTTCCTCTTCTAAACAGTCCACCTTGTTGACATATTGGCCAATGCTTTGTTCTAACTCGAATACTTCCAATTTGTCCTTCAGCGCTTCTAGGGCTTTCTCTTCTTTCACCTTGTCATTGCATTCCTTATTGAAAGCCATTAGTTTGGCTTTGAAGGCCTGAATGTCGGCCATTTGCTTTCGTAACTTAGAATCCATTCAAGACTCCTTGATTATTCTTTTGCCAATTACTGGCTCTTCCAGGGCCACTATATTTGGCCTCATCTGTCTGAACATTCCAGTGAGTGCGTCCACTGAAAATGGCTCTTCGCTTTGCGCGACAACTTGAGTTTCTTCCCCATCTTGTACCACCCTGACAGGTCCATAGTTTCCTTCATACATGAACTTCTCCACCGAGTTTGCTTCTGTGAGAAAAGGCCTATGATCGGCCTGTACCACCTCTGCTTCGCCTTTGTTATTCCAAAAGATCAGGCATTGATGGAGCAATGAGGGTATACAGCGACTTCCGTGTATCCAATCTCTTCCTAGTAGCACATTGTAACTAGTAGGACCATCTATTACAAAGAAGACAGTGGTCCTAGTAGTCGTCCCTATAGTTATGTCCAATGGCATAACTCCCTTAGCTGAAGTTGCTCCTCCATTGAAGCTCGTGAGGATGACTTCTGTAGGAATCATGTCACCCTCTGTCTTTGCGAACTTCCTCATCATCCTAGATGGAATGGTGTTTATAGCTGCTCCATTGTCGACAAGCACTTTTGCCACTGGGATGCCATTAACTAGAGCTTTAACGTATAATGGCCTCAAGTGTTTAGTCAATTTCATGGATGGCCGTTTAAAAATAACCTTTTTGGCAGCCTCTATTTCTACTTCCTGCTTGTTTTTTGTCGAATTATCCCCCTGTGATAAGTCGACGTACAGTATATTGCGCTGATCCTCTGTCTCGTGAACTTCCTTCTTAATTTTTTCTAATGCTTCCTCATCAGTTACCCAACCTGTGGGAGGGGGCATTATTCTTGGAGGTAACCCATACTTTTCAGAGCGAAGCACTTTCTTCTTCCTTTTGGGTGTCCCGTACAGTACGTATAAATCGAAAGGACGCCCAGATGGTTCTCCCAACAAGTCTACTTCGCGAACTCCCTCTCGATGTAGTTGCTTCAACAGAGTATTGCGCGATACTCCTCTCTTTCTTCCTTCTGCTTCTAGGTCGATTTCTTCTTCAATTTTTGTCATCCCATCATCCTTTTCATCGTTGTAGGCCTCTCTAGAAGTCTGGCCTTCTTCACATTCCAGCACGCAAGCTTCTCCTTCGTTGTCCTCCCTCTCTTCTTCTTTTTCTTTATTCTTAAATTCATTGGCCAGTAAGTAATTATTGGCCACGACAGGAGGCAATGTACTGAATCGGATAGTAAGGGGCTGATCTGGATCTTCTCCATCCCTTCTGTCTCGCTCAAACTTTGATCTCCCAGAAGAAGTTTCTGGCAGTTCCTTCATTGATTCATCTGTACCGGTCTCTTCACTATCTTTGAGGACATTTTGATTGGCTACCTTGAGTAGTTTAGGCGATTTAGGATGTGGCACTCCCTGTTGCTGCCTCATCATCCGGCCATAGTTTCGTTGGAAATGTCTTTGTTGGGTTCTAGTCATCTCATCGAAGGGTATTGCCCTTCCTGCATTATACTGGAATGAATGCCATACATTTGACCGGCGAGGTTGCGGCCTGAACTGCCTCTCAAAAGGCGGTCCTCTATAGAATAATGTACCTCGCCCTCTACCAGGCTGAGTGTTTGGGAAGAAAGTAGGGCGATGGGGATGCTGCCATATCCCTGGTTTCTCCGTATTTCCATTCACTTCTCTTTTACATCTTGCACACAAGACGTCTTCGTCCTTTTTTGGCTCTTTCCCCTTGATTTTTTTAAAGACACTGGGACGTGGTCTAGGATCCTCTTCTCCATCATCTACGACCCACTTGAATTTTGGCAACTTGTTTTTGAATCCAGATGTCACCATGTTCACTCCAAGTGGCTGTGGAAAAGGATTTTCATCCACTGCCATCTTCTTCTTATCGTCGAATGTAATTCGTCCTGATTCAATGGCATCCTGCAATACATGGCGAAAAACCAAGCAATTGTTAGTCAAATGTGACCATGCATTATGCCACTTACAATAATTTTTTACCCTTAATTTGTTCAGGGTTTGGCAATTTGTGCTTATCGCTCAACTTTATCTGCTTATCCCTATATAATTTATCAAATATAAGGTCAGCTGTGGTTACATCGAACGAGAACGTTCTAGCCTTTATGTTTCCATCTTTTACGGGCTTATCTTTGCCCGATGGTCTAGGCTTGGCCATTATGGGACAAGTATACGTATCTCCTTTGACCAATTCAGCCAAACACATTTCGGCCTGGTCGTATGACTCGTCACTGACGATATGAACATCAAAATTTGGGTCTTTGTAATAAGTCCCTTTACTAGAAATTTTCATCTGTTCTTCCTCTCTTATCAGTCGTTCATACCTAATCACATTCGCACTCAACTGTAAAAGGTCAGAAAATTCCTTGTCCTGAAATTTCTTTTTTAAATCAAAGCTCAAGCAGCCCTGAGAGATTTTGACAAATTCTTTTTCGGGCAGAGGTACAAAACACTTGCTTCTTGCTGTCTTGAACCTTTGGAGAAAACTTTCTGCCCATTCGTTTGGCATTTGACGTAGATTTGCCAAATTAGCCAAAGTGACTTCAGACTCAGTTTTATAAAACTGAGTGTGAAATAACTGTTCCAATTGTTGCCATGTTTGAACAGAGTTCGCTGGCAAGTTGATGAACCAGGAGAAAGCTACTCCTGTTAACGAACTAGGGAAAAGCCTCATTTTATGGTAATCGGTTACATCACCACTTTGCAATGTGAATCGCCCTATGTGTTCTAGAGTAGACACCTCTCATAAATCAGTAAACAGTGAGAATTCTGGCACTTTATCCCCTCTAGACCATGGATATGCTTGGTCTACCCAATCAGGATATGGTTTTGTGTACGTCGGCCTAATGACGGGACGCACCCCAAAAGCCATCTGATCCTGTACGATTTCCATAATCTGATTCCCCAACATGACGTTGGGATCATATGGAATTCCTACAGGCTGGTTAACCGGTTGATTTGTATGAGGCCTGATGTTTGGTCCTTGATTGGCAACAAAGTTACCATGATTAGGGCCATTACCATTAGCTTGAACATCTATTCCCTCATTAACACATGGGGTATTCTATCCATTGTTTAGGATATTATCTCTTATGTTTGGATTATCCCCCAAGTTAGGCGTACCACTACCATTGTTCTGATTTGGCACTGCAGTACCCCCTTGGTTTGAAGTAGAGGGACCAAAAAGTGGTTCTACCCCTTGATTAGGATTTAAGACTGAGGGATTATGTCCCACAATTGTCCTAGTTTGAAAGTGATTTGCAAGAGGTATAACCGATTGACATATTTGGC
The DNA here is from genome assembly GCF_002742605.1 of Olea europaea var. sylvestris. Classification (NCBI taxonomy): domain Eukaryota; kingdom Viridiplantae; phylum Streptophyta; class Magnoliopsida; order Lamiales; family Oleaceae; genus Olea; species Olea europaea. The sequence goes on along the minus strand of NW_019267230.1, from coordinate 335,529 downwards.
CTACTAACTTATTCATTGTTTCGTTCAAAGTGTTTAGTTGTTTGGCCATGTTATTATAGTGTGCATTCCCATTTTGGGTAAATCTTTCCATATTATGAATACTTCGAAGATTTACCTGTTCAACAACGTCTTGTATGAGTTCTCCAAGTAATGCACGCATGGTTCGAGGACTCAACTCCGTCATTGGTTCGTAACGACTGTTACTGCTCTGATTCTGTCCCATCTGTTCGTGGAGAGGCATGCTGCTCCTCATATCGCTCGATCACAGACTGGACTCCTCCCTGACTTGCTGCTTCCTTATCGGATCTCTGAGGCATATTATTTCACCTTTTGTACTTCCAACACCAAACACCACTGTCCCACCGGGCGTGCCAAATTGTTTCGCGCGGGTTAGTCACTAACAATTAAAAGGGATCACACGATTGTGTAAAGGACAAACCTCTTGAGACAAAGTCCCAAAAAGGGGTGTTCTTTTATTGGCGATGACTTTACAATTGGAAATTAAAAACAAAATGCCTCCAAGGGGTGCAAGCACACGAGTTACTGAAAAAAGTGTTTAGGTCTAAGCTAAGGAAATTAAAATTACATGTTTTTTATTCGAGAGTTTTTGATTTGGTCCTTTGCTCTATGTCCTTTCTCCCTTTTATACTCTATGGATGATCTTTTTTGTGATCAACCGCCTAAAAACTGCTTGATCGTTCTGCAACTGCCCACTTTCCTCGTAATGGCCAGCTTGTCATGAAAACTGCCTTTTTTAACTGCTGCCATTACTCTTCGTCGTTCAACCGTTTTCGATTGAATTCCTTGAATCGTGGAACGTGATAGGGCTGCTTTAATAACTGCACTTCTTGATAACCACAACGCTTTATGTTTGTTAAGACCTTGGGCGATTTGAAAGTTTGGGCGAGAATAGAGTAACAGTCATAGGCGACTGCATGACACTCCATTCGCTCAGATTCTGAGCGACTTGCAAACTTGGGCGATGGCGTTACCGCATTCTTGGGCCTCCCTATTTGGGCCTTCATCTTGAATTGTTTGATTGGACTTCGTTCTTTGGACTATCTGATTTGGGGATCCTCCAATTGGGCTTCATTCCTTGGGCCGTTTAATTTGGGCTGAATTTTTATGTGTCAACAAAAGGCAAAAGTTGATCCTCAAAGAACTGTGGATCTCCACCAAATCTGGTAACCGTAGCCCAAGCTCTCACAAAACCAAAAATTGTATTGGCATCGCCAATGGTGTGATTGTTCGTAAAACCAATACGGATGCCGTGGCCAGGAAATAGCGTGACTTGCAAGGCTGTAACTGGAAATATGATGAAATCCGATGAATGGGTTGCAGGCGGCAATTCAGGAATGCAGAAGTAGAATTCACCCACAGCCCGGGGATGGTACCCAGTGAGATGATTGAAGTATTTATCGCACTGAGCAATTTTTAGAGAAACTGAGTCCCCCAACACGTAACGAGAAATAGGCCAGCCGGAGTTTATTGGGCGGATTATATTGCCGGAGAATGGAAGAAAATGATTGAGAGTTTCGCGGAGAGATTGTTTGAGTTTTGGAACGATGGTTTCCAGGAAATGATTCTTGGAACAAGGGAAATCAAGGAAAAGAAACCCATGAACTGGATTAAAATCCAAGCTTACTATATCGAAGCATACAAGGGGAAGTGTTAGCTCGTTGACGTTGTTTGGCGAAGGCTGAATATGACATTGCTCAAGAATGGTAGAGATTGGAATTTTAAGCTATGAAAATAATGAACCAATTATAAGAACTCCAGAACTGGACGATAGGGTGTCTTTGATATCCTCTCTTTATGGATAGATTAATACTATTTAGCCCTACTGCAATCTCAATTTAGATGTAATATTAAATTAGAGATGGAATTAAAGAAGTCATTTAATTCTACCTTTTATTTAACTTATCATCTAGCGCCACCTGAAATGGGGTTGAGATTGTAACTCCACATTTCATTTGGCCTATCATCTAGCGTCATTTACACTGGTATTGGAGCTTTGTAGCATTATTCATTGTAATAGGGAACAAATAGGGACATTTGGATGATACAGAGTCAATAGATTCATTAAAAGCTAGTTACACAATTCAGGGAAATTAGTGTTCATGGTCCATAAATTTAAACATAAACCTGTTTGGCCAGGCTCAAAACCAAGGTTGCATGAAAAAACAAGGGGGTGCACATTTTTCATGTGGCCCCCTGTTTTTTGCCTAGCTTTGGGGCTAGCCAAACGGCAGATCTCTAAGTTTAAAATGGAGAATCTAAATTTTCAGAAGACTCAAACAAGTGCCAAGTGTACTACTTCTGTAAATTATCACCGTTTCGATGGACTAAAGTTACTCTAAATTTATTTTATATTTTCCTGATTATATTAAAAGATAATTTAAATTTTTTTGAATACTTTTTTTACTATGTGGACTTTGTAATCTCATCAATTTTGATATTTTAATATATGTTACATTTTAATCTAAAATAATTAATATGTTTGAGAATATTACTTATTACCATAATAAAAAAAATAACGTTACAATAATAAATAATAATACAAAATTTTTCCAAACACTTATCTTATTTTTTTTTGCAAGTGATTCTTTTTTCAGCACAACTACAACTGTATTCAATTATCTTAAAAGCATCGGAATACAAAACAAACATTAATATTTACGTGTTAAGTGACTTTGTAATTTATTTATCCGCCTTAATAGAGTTGACTATGAAAAAGATATTTAGTTCTTGTTTGGTGGGTATTAAAATCAAGAGCCTGTTTAAGTCACATTATTTGTAAAATGAGAATGAAAAATAGAGTCGTTATGGACCCCACACAAGAGATAGAAATTCAAAAATGGTGGCTTGATGTGACAAATAATTGTCATATTTTTTATTTTAATGAAGTAAAAATGGAGCTCAAATAAGACTCAAATTTTGATAAAAGTTAATGAAATATATGGTTGAAAAGTTGTGGATATTAAAAAAAATGTATTTAAAATTAATTATTGATTTTAACTTAAATTAAAATCTAAATTACAATCCGAACCAAGCAAGGGCTTAATAGAAATAATTGACAAGTACATGTGTATCACACTGTTCGTCAAAATCCCGCAAGTGTACGAGTTCGTTGTACAAGTAATAAACGTAATAAGAGAGTTATCATCCCACAGAGAATAAGGCTCAATTGTAATATATTTAAATTAGTGTTTTTAATCAAAAGACAATTGATGAATATCTAATTAAGTGTTGTAACTAAAACTTGTACAATCAATAAAAGTTTTGTTTAAAAATCAAATGAGTGAACGTATTAGATTTCCGACGCCACTAATCAATTCTTAGTTCTAATTCTCAACCAGTGATAATTATTTCAATTCATGCAATTCTAACAATCGATAATTCCCCTTTTATTTATTATTCTTTCCCAAGATATAATAAATATATGGTTACCACGAGACGATCATATTCCTAGTCCAAATTCATATGACAAACATGCATTGATATTTAAGATTATCACACATGATCACACACGTCATAATTACTATTTCTAATATTTATTGCCCATATATTCCAATAATAGTGTTCTATATACTATGAGTTTTTCAACACTACGAAAAAGTAACTTATTGTTCTAATGATGCTCAAATATTAAAACAATGTAATTATGCATATTAACGGAATTATAACGAAGAATCAAGACAAAACACACAAATTCTCAAATTAAAAATTAAGAATCAAAGAGTTTTGTCATCCATCCAATACAAAGGATTTTAGCCTAGCATATTAATGTAAGAAATATGAGGAAAAAAAAATCATCACCCGAATCATTAAACTATGAATAAAATCTGAAAATTTTCAATTAATACCTTCAAATTCGGATCCAAGTTATAAATTCTTCGTTCTTCAATGTATATTCTCTTTGTTTCTCTCAAAAGTCATCTTATAATCATCCCCCCTTAGGTTTGGACTGTTTTCCTATTTATATGATGCTAAAGAGGTTGCTTACCAAAATAAAATAAGGAAACCTAAACTTTTACACCGTTTACCATTGTGGCGTGCACCTGGACGCATTTGGGTGTCTCGGTCGCCTCATTTTTTGGTTGGAGCGCGCACCTTGCCTAATTTTTTACAGCTAAATAGCTTTCATTATTTTTGTCACATCTTTCTCTCCCAATATTCGATTGAGGAGATTCAAAGTATGTTGAAAAGCTTACTCAAACGGGTACAATTCTCTAAAGATATTATTTTCCAATTTGAACATTTGATATGCAATACTTAGGTCTCAATATTAGGCTAAAAATTCGAAGCATAACCTTTTTTGATTGAAAATTGATGTATGATAATATTTTGACTATAATTCATCCCTTTGACTTCTTTCCTTTTCCAATTGACTTTGAGCACTCACAAATTTTCATCCTGAGGTCCGACATTTTAGTCCCCGAACTTTGGATTTGATTCGTTCTAGCCATTTTCCTTTGACATTTTAGTCCCGAAACTTTGGATTTGATTCATTTTAGCCATTTTCCGTTCTTCCTCCAATTCTTCTTCGAACCATGAATTTTCCCTAATAAAAATAATAAATAACAAATTATGTACTAATTCATCTAAAGAATAACAAAATATCATTATTTAGGATCCCAAATAAGTGTAGAAACTACACTTATCAAACCCCCAAATTTGAATCTTTGTTTGCCCTCAAACGGAACTAAAAACCAACAAATACACCGTGATAATTACCTAATTGGTGGTCAGTCAATCAAGCAATACAAAAAGATTTAGCTAGCTAACCCGACTTTTTGTCTCAGAATTGAAATCACAATATGAAATCTATGTACTGCATCGAAATCGTAATACAGAAATTAAAATCTACTTTTCCAATGTAAAATTGAATTGTGTGTATGTGAAAAATTAAGCATAGCATCATGAATTCAAAAGTTAATTCAATTCTTGACCCACAATGGTCAAATATGTCATTTCATCACTCTTAAGACTTACACACCCCAAACTTATTCGTTTTACTCTTTTCAAGTGTGTGACCTAAGGTAGAATTTTATACTATCCTCACCTCTCTAGTAAACTCTCACTAACTGCAAGTTGATATATAAACAAGGATTTTCCATAGTTTTATTGCTTCAATCTCAAAAACTCAACTAGGCTAATAATCCCTTATCAAAAGTCAATTTTCTTAAACAAGTGTTTGGGACATAACCAAAGCATTCAGTGCATCTTTTGTTTCATACACCTACTTTTTCTATTTTTTTCTTAATCTTTACTTCAACACCTCTTTTCTTTTCTTTTTTCTTTGTTTGCAGCATTCCCTCCTTTAAGTTTTCTAAATAAACCATTTCACGAGCTTTAGGCCAATAACTCTCAAGTTAGTTGACTTTAGGGAACACGTTTTAACACCCTTACAGGCTTAATAACTCGAGTCACAAAGGCTATGAAGAGAAATTTTCCAATAAAAATTATATATATATTTTTTATACATCGATTAGTGCAATGTCCCTCATTAAACACGTATCCAAGTAAACTGACTTCTAACTTGAGACTTTACCCAATTTCATCCTATTAACCTTAGACAATCCATGCAAGACTTTTAATTTCATCCTATTAACCTTACACATGGAATCCCTATTTATTTTAATATCTTCCTACAATAGTGAAATCCCCCAAATTATTCTAAATTTGGTCTAAGGAAATAAAATATAGTGGTTTTAGGTTTAGAATCTATGGTCCACTATTTCAAAAGATCCAATTTTAAAATCAACTCATTCCTACACAATGGTTAACGTAATTCACGTGCTTAATATATATTGAACTTCACATGAAAAAGTAATAATTAACTAAAGAATGCAACTTATTCACCATTCATAGATTAATTCATAATTCAATATATTTCTCATTGTTGGCCAGGTTAGTTAACTCTCTCTCTCACACATACACACACACACCAACTTAAATTAGATATTGTCTTCAATGTCTTAAATTCTAAATCTGCATATGACGGGATGGGGAAGAAAGAGAAGAAAATACTCCCCTGATATGGCATGAAATTAATTGGCTAGCTTTTCCTATCGCTCCCATTGTCTCCTTGGTCAATGTTAGTTTAAGTTTCCGTGATTTTTCCATTCCTGCACAATGCAGTTAAATAAAGCATTAAAGATTAAATGCCTGGAATATACGTTACTTAATTCAAACATTTAATAAACCAACTAACATATATGGGATATAAGAAGAAACAGAGTGTGGATGACGAGTCTTTAAAATTGAAAGAAAACTAATCTAAATTATCTTAAACTATTCTAAATCTAAAAGGCAAAATAAATAAAAAAGAATAGAAGTGTTGGGTTTCCTCCCGACGAGCGATTGTTTTTTATCCTTTGCTCGACTCTTGTTGTTTTTAGGCTCTTCATGGTGGCTTGAAAAGGAAATTTTTAGCTTTGCATTTTATGCACTGATTACACTTTCTTCTTTCATCTTTCATACTCCACAAAATCAATTTTTCCATCGCTATCCCTACAAACAATTCCACCTTCATTTGATCAGCCTTTGTAGCTATCCTAGTGATCAACTCATTGGCAATTCTCAAAGTATGTTGGTTACTTGATTGGATTCTCCATGGTGAAGCTCTATTGCTTATCTTCCAACCTCAGAACTATCTTATAATATCAAAATCTAGCAAGACTCGACTTGTAGACAAGAATGGCCTTCCTAGGGCTATAGACATCTGATATGCCTCTTCTATGTCGAGAATGATGAAGTCAGCTGGAAAAATACACTCATCACCTAGATAAGCGTATTTTCGACTATTTCGTAAGGGTATTTTAGCGATCTGTTCATTAATTGAAGGATGATAGAAGCAGGCTTAGGATATCACAATCCTAACTTCTTGTAAAGAGGTAAGGAAATTAAGTTAATATTTGCTCCTGAATCAATTAAACAACACCTTGTAAATTTCATACGGAGCAAGGTAGAGTAAACTCCATAGATCTTTAAGTTTGGGAAGGATCCTGCGCTGAACAATCGCGCTATTGTTTCATGCTCAGGTATCTTCTTTTTATTCAATATCTCCTTTAAGATCTTGTAGTAGTTTGGAATTTGAAGGATCGCGATAATAAAATGGATGTTGATATGCAGCATTTTGAGGACTTCTAGGAATTTTGTGAGTTGCTTTGCTAGCTTGGTATTTTTCAACCTTTGAAGAAATGTACTGGGTGTGCAAGTGCTTTGATTGGTGATAAGTGCATTTTTATGTACTTATATAACTCACAAAAATAACTAAAATACGAGCAAAGTATTTGAAATGTGACCTAAACTCATTTAATTCTAGGATTGTAGGGTTTGTTGATGGACATGGTGGAATTCACGAGAAAAAGAAGCATAAAGGACCCAAACGAATCAAAGTGATAGTTCAGGGACCAAAGTGCAAATATCCAAAAGATGAATCAAAGGAGCAATCAAAGACTTTATCGTGCCATGTATCAATTGGTGACCATACTTGAACCTTAGAATAAGAAAATACGAGAAAAGAAGCCAAGTGATTGAACAAAATTAGAGGACCAAAATGGAAGATGTGAAAAGTTCACCCTACGCAATCGCATAGGGTAATGCAGCAATTTTTTTGGACAAAAATTTAACCTATTTCGGGGGTTGGGTTTTCAGTTTCTTTTTTACATTATAACTCTATTCGAAGACAATTTGGATGTGATGTAAAAACCTAGAATCATCAAATTTTGGGAACAAAACACTTCTTGAAGACCAAATTGAGGGAGATCAACAATGGATTTCACGAAGAACATCAAGATTTCATCAAATTTCAATATCCACTGATATTTTATTTTCAAGAATTCATGTATTCCTTTAGATTCTCAATGTTAGGCTAAGTTTTCTTACGCTAGGAGATCGATTAACTATGTAATATGATCTTTTGATTTTGATTTTTGCAATTTTATAATTAAACAGATATGTAACTATTTGAATGATTTATATACATTAATTTTGTCCATGATTGAGTGCACACGATTATGTGATGTGTAGTGATTTAATTCTTACATTCGAGAGAAGGGAAATAGATTTGACAAGGTATAGATCATCATAGGGTCTGATAGGGGATAGAAATATATATCTATGCTTTGCGTGATTCGTTAATTGCTCATAAAATCCCATGCATTCTTATGTATATGTATCCGTCATAGAAATATAGGCTGGTGGTACATAAGAATATGTTCAAAATTACTCGAGAGAGTGTGTTGGATAGACTTAGGAGCATTGAGCCATCAATAATCAAATTGTGTTATCAGATTGTGAAATTAGGGTTTCAAATGATTATTACATAGGAATTTGTTATCCTAGTGTTTTCTAATTTTCTTGAATACAATCAATTTTGGATTCCAATCATCACATTGTGATTAATTTCATTTAAACACATAGTTTGCATAGTCAAGTCATTTATCGAAATTAGGGTTTTACTAAGATTAAATTCCTATTTTGATAAATTCGTTTTGGTTAAGGTTAAGGTAGATAAAATTGAATTACTCAATCTCTGTGGGACGATATTCGAAACTTAATATCGAATGAACGAATGAACTCTACGTCGAAGGCAGAGAGAAAACAAAAAGGTACAGCAACCAATGGCTAACATGCAAAACAATCCAATTTTTCTAGCCAATGAAGAAGGGACAGCGGATGAAGAAAATATGCTCGTAGGAGATTTCATGACCCCTCAGATAATTCAAAGCTAGTCAAGTATCGCGTATCCACCATTTGGATAGCTTAACTTCCAATTGAAGACTAATGTGATAAAATTATTTCAAAACAACCATCAATTCTATGGAAAGATTGAAGAGAATCCACATACGCATGTCTCTCGTTTTCTGGAGAACTTCAGATATCAAGGAATCTCTGACTATGCAATCAGATTAAGGTTGTTTCCACATATACTGCGCGACAAGGTAATCAAATGGCTAGATTCACAACCAATTACAAGCATCACTGCATGGAATGATCTAGCCCAGAAATTCTGCACCAAGTTCTTCCCACCTGCTAAGATTGCAAAGCTCAAGCATGACATTTCTGTCTTCCATCAAGGCAACTTAGAGAATTTTGATGAAGCCTATAATAAGTTCAAGAATATGTTGCAAAAGTGTCCATATCATGGGATTAGCAAGGGACTTTAGATCCAATACTTTTATGCGGGATTACTCCCAGTCTTTAAGAACATGGTTGACTCATCTTAAAATGGATCACTGTCCACAAAAACAATTGATGAAGCACTCAAACTTTTTGAGACTATGGCTACTACTTCAGCTATGTGGACATCGGAACGAGCAGTTCAGAAGAAGACACTAGGGGCTTATGAAGTAGAAATTATTTCCGCCTTGTCTGCCAAAATTGATTCATTATTTTACAAGGTAGAAAATATGACACAATCGGCTACCGCAGCACAGTCGAAGAAGGCCAGTTGTGAGAATGTGGAGCAGAACATTTAATAGCAGAATGTCCAACCTTAGTACAAGGAGTAGAGTAGGCAGATTTTGCTCAATAGGGACAGCGGCAGCAAAACAACACATTTGAGAAAACATACAATTCGAGTTGGAAAAAGCACCCAAATTTCTCTCGAAGCAACCAAACTAGAATAGGCCACAAGGCTAGTATCAGCAGCCATGGAAAAAGCCTCAACTAGAAGAGATGTTCGATAAATTTATGGAAAAGACCAACCAGTACATGGAGGCCAATAATCAATTCATGAGGAAAACTGAGGCCACTCTTCAAGATCAAATTGCAGCCATCAAAAATCTAGAGACTCAAATGGGACAGATGGCAGTTGCTTTGACTGGTAAAGCACAAGCAGTTTACCAAGTAACACTGAAATAAACTTGAAGGAACATGCTAAGGCAATCACAACTCGAAGTGGAAAGTAGCTACCTTAGATACATGTTAAAAAAGGCCCAGTGTAAATCGAGAAACATAATCTCTTGCTATTGAAGAAACTATAGAGCATGATGAGCAGATGAAGGAATCTACCCTAACTAAAGAACCAAGTAAATCACAGGCCAAGGCAACCATCAACCCTCATGAGCCTCCCATACCTTTTCTACAGAGGTTAAAGAATCAGAAGCTGGAACAATAATACAAGAAATTTCTCAAAGTCTTCAAGAAACTCCACATCAATATTCCACTCGTTGGTGCACTATTCCAGATGCCTAGCTATGCAAAGTTCCTGAAGGACATACTATCGAATAAACGCAAGCTAGAAAATCACAAGACAGTAATGCTAATAGAAGAGTTAAGTGCCTGAATTCAAAAGAAGCTCCCACTGAAATTGAAATATCCAGAGAGTTTTACTGTTCTTTGCACTATTAGTGAAGTTTATTTTGATAAAGCTCTATGTGATCTTGGTGCAAGTATTAATCTAATGCATCTATCTATTTTCAGGAAACTTGGCTTGGGAGAGGCTAAAGCAACTACAGTGACACTATAGCTGGTTGATCGGTCATTGACACGTCCCAGGGGTATAATAGAGGACGTGCTTGTTAAGGTTGAAAAATTCATATTCCTTGCAGATTTTTTAATCTTGGACATGGAAGAAGACAAAGACATCCCGTTAATACTGGGTAGACCATTTTTGACAACAGGAAGAGCTTTAATCGATGTTCAGAATGGACAATTGATTTTGAGACTGGGAGAAGAGCAAGTCTCGTTTAATATCTTCAAGGCAATGAAGCTACCTACGGAGTCAGATAGCTATTTCCAGATCAACAAGATTGACAAGGTGGTCCAAGACTCATTTTTACTATACAATCCATTAGATGCCTATAAAGCTTGCATTGCACATTCGCAATCAATGCAATCTGATTCAATGGAGATGGAAACATGTGCAAGATTTTTGGATACTAACCCACCATACACACGCAGAAGACATTTTGAGGAACTTGGGACAGGACCCACAAAACCACTACCATCCATTCAATAGCCATCAAAATTAGAACTCAAACAATTACCACCACACCTCAGATATGCTTACTTGGGGAAAATCCTGTACACTCCCTGTCATCATCTCAAACACAGTCAGTGAGGTGAAAGAGGAGAAATTTCTTAGGGTACTCAAGGAGAATAAGACTGCAATTGGATGGACCATAGCAGATATTAAAGGGATCAGCCCTTCACTATGCATGTATAAAATTCTCATGGAAGAGAATTTTCGGCCAACCATAGAAAGTCAAAGGAGGTTGAACCCCAATATGAAGGAAGTAGTTAGAACAGAGGTCCTTAAACTTCTAGATACAAGAATCATATATTCGATGTTAGACAGTACATGGACTAGCCCAGTTCAGGTAGGGCCAAAGAAAGGTGGAACCACAGTGGTGCCAAATGTGAAGAACGAGTTGATATCGACCAGAACAATGACAGGATGAAGGGTTTACATCAATTACTGCAAATCCAATGTGGCAACAAGGAAAGATCACTTTTCCCTTCCGTTTATTGACTAAATGCTGGAGAGATTTGTAGGCCACTCATATTACTATTTCCTTGACTGGTATTCACAATCAGATACCAGCGGCACCAAATAATCAAAAGAAAACAACCTTCACTTGCCCTTACCATACTTTCCCATACTGCAGGACGCCTTTCGACCTTTACAATACCCTTGCCACATTTCAACGATGTATGATGGCGATTTTCTCAGACATGGTAGAGAAATTTATGGATGACGTCTCGGTCTTTGGGTCTTCATTTGACGAGTGTTTGGAACACTTGAATCTAGTATTACAAAGATTTAGGGAAACCAATTTAGTATTGAACTGGGAAAAATGTCGTTTCATGTGTAGGAAGGAATTGTACTTGGGTATCGGGTCACAGGAAAAAGAGATTGAGGTGGACAAAGCAAAGATTCAGGTTATTGAGAAGTTACCACCGCCAACATCAGTTAAAGGGGTTCAAAGCTTCTTGGGACATGCTAGATTCTACAGGAGATTCGTTAAGGATTTTTCAAAAATCACCAAGCCTCTCTGCAACCTGTTAACGAAAGACATGCCCTTTGAATTTAATGAGGAATGTTTGACAGCTTTCAACACTTTGAAGAAAAACTCACGTCAGCACCGGTAATTGTAGCACCTGATTGGGAATTACCTTTTGAGTTAATGTGTGATGCCAGTGATCATGCCGTAGGTGCAGTACTTGGACAACGAAAGAACAAGATCTTCCATGTGATCTATTACACAAGTCAAACATTGAATAATGCCCAAATCAACTACGCAACCACTGAGAAAGAGCTCTTGGTGGTGGCCTATGCCTTTGACAAATTCAGATCATATCTCGTGGGGTCTAAGGTTATAGTCTACACAGACCACGCCGCATTGAAATATTTAATGACAAAGAAGAATACTAAACCAAGATTAATTCGTTGGGTATTACTACTACAAGAATTCGACATTGACATCAGGGACAAGAAAGGCAGTGAAAATGTGATAGCAGATTGCCTATCGAGATTAGAACATGAAGAACCAGAAGTGTTAGTGGATATCAACGAAATTTTTCTAGATAAGTAGATGTTTAGTGTAGAAAAAGCCCCATGGTATGCAGACATTGTCAACTATTTGGCTAAGTCAATCCCACCGCTAGATTACTCGAGTTACCAGAAGAAGAAGTTCTTTGCCAAACTGAAATATTATTTTTGGGAAGATCCTATTCTCTATAGGCGAGGGGTAGATCAAATTGTGAAAAGGTGTATACTTGAAGATGAAGTACTCGAGATTCTCGAGCATTGTCATTCATCTGCCTACACGGGGCACCTAGAAACTTCAAAGACTATCGTAAAGATCTTACAGTTAGGGTTTTATTCGCCTACATTGTTCAGAGATGCCTTTGAGTTTGTTAAGAGATATGATAGATGTCAACGCACTGGGAACATCTCAAAAAGGAATGAGATGCCACTAAACAGCACATTGGAAGTCAAGATAATTGACGTCTGAGGAATCGACTTTGTGGGACCATTTTTCCCATTGTTTTAAAATTAGTACATCCTAGTCGCAGTTGATTATGTGTCAAAATGGATGGAAGCAGTTGCATTACCAACAAACGATGCGAAGGTGGTAATTGGAATTTTGAAGAAATACATCTTTACCAGATATGGTACACCGCAGGCAATAATCAGTGACGGGGGCAAACACTTTTGCAATCACCAATTCGAGCAATTATTGAGTAAATATGGGGTTAAACACCGCGTAGCAACCCCATATCATCCACAAACCTGTGGACAAGTTGAAGTGTCTAATTGGCTGTTGAAGAGAATATTAGATGTTACAGTGAATTCTTCTCGAAACGACTAGTCTAAAAAGTTGGACGATGCATTGTGGGCATATAGGACAGCATTCAAGACATCGATAGGCATGTCTCCATTCCACCTAGTATTTGGAAAAGCGTGCCACCTCCCACTGGAGATAGAACACCAGACATACTGGGCTATGAAATAGTTGAACATGAATTTGAAAGCCACCGGTGAAAAGCGATTATTGCAGCTCAATGAGTTAGATGAATTCAAAATGGAAGCATATGAAGACTCGAAGCTTATCAAAGAACGCACCAAAAAGTGGCATGATCTACATATTCAGAAGCGAGAGTTCAAAGTGGGGCAGAAAGTTCTGTTATATAACTTGAGACTCAAGCTTTTCCCTGGAAAAATTAAGATCAAGGTTATCGGGTCCTTACACTGTCACTAAAGTTCTGCCATATGGAGTTATACAGGTCAACCATGAAATAAAAGGAATATTCACAGTTAATGGGCAAAGGCAGAAACACTACTGAGGCGGGAACTTCTCCAACCAAAAGTCCACCGTTCAACTCGGGATGCCTAATTGAAGTAGAAGTGGAAAAGTCGAGTTATCGACTATAAATTAGCGCTGAGTGAGAGGCAACCTATTATATCCTTTTAGTTTACTTTATTTTGTTTTCTGCATTAGCTTCAGAATTTTTCAATTTTGCGTTTTGCATTTTTAGTTAGTAAGTCATCGATCATCTATGCATGAGGCTAAGCACTATACACACGAGTCCTTAGGCATTGAGCATGAGTTAAGATTGGTAGAAGTTGTTGTTGGATGATTGGGTGTGACATTCACGCATTTCGAGGCACACGGTCATTTTTTGTAAAATTTTCGAGAGAATGATTTAAATTCAATTCAAAAATTTTGTTTTGATATCACATCCATTGGCTGGCACATATCCCATGTGGTTAAAAAAAGTTTCAAAAGTTATCTTTGGGGATGTGAAAAGGCGGGTCAAATTTACCATCGAAAACTAAATATTTTGAGGAAATGTGAGTCGAGTAGTGTTTTGAAAAGTCAAAAGTGTTAGTACTTTTTCATGTTCATTTGAAATAAAAATTAAAAATTAAAAAAAAATAAAAACTGGGCATTTAGTCTATGCGGCCGGGGACCGCATAGAGTTACTCTATATGGTCACATAGAGTACTCAAGAAAAAAAAATTAGTTTTTAACTTAAAAACATGCACCACACACACACACAAAACACTCACTCTCTCAACTCACATTTTTCTCTATAGCCCAACTCTCTCTATCTCACACTCTCAAACACAAGAAACTCACACACCCAACACAAAAATCAACACACTCAAAACAATTAGTTGCACAATTCATCACACTATCAAGAATCCAAGTGGCCAAGGGTAACTAATTCACCCACATTCACACCAAGTTTAAGGTAAAAGTCTCTAAACCCTAATTTTTTAACTTCGAATTGGGAGGTTTTAGTTATCTTATTTTCCAACAATTGGAGAAGATTGAATGTTTTGTTATGTTTGTGATTGATGTGTGACAATGGAAGCTAGTTTATGAAGCCACATATACCAAAGTTGTGAAAACTTCAAAATGCACACAATGTGTTCGATTAAATGCCTAAGTGATGAGCTTTATGCAATTTTGTTAACTTTGATTTTGTATGCATTACAATTGATGTGAATAGAAATTGGGCAATGAGATATCACATGAAAGGCCATGTAAAACATAAAACCCTAAATTGCATAACGTAGGCACGACATGGCTAGGTCACGGCACACTACGTCAGCTACTTAGCCTCTTGAGTTACCTAACCAAACGACCTCCAATCAACTTGAAATTTGAATATATGCTAGATACATTGAATAATTCCATATGCTAGAAGATTGCCTGAAAAAATTTCGATATTTCTCGATAATGCCCAGGGTTGAAAGTGTGCACTCGGTCATGGGTCAAATTTTCATAATGTGCATGTTTGGGCTTAACTTTGTTATTATTAAATATTGATACAATATTTTTACTATCTTGAACATCATGTATTGAATATTGCACACCAATGTGTTATACATGCATCTCAGAGTAAGTTTGGGAGATTCGTGCATCAAAATCGACTTTCTTGTTTTCTATATGCCTTTTTCATTGCATTCTATGGTTTTGATATTGAAAATCTTATTTTTGTAGGATGCCATCGAAGAGAACTTCTAAGGAAAAGAAAAGGATAGAACATCATCAGGGACGGCACGTACTTGAGAACTAGAAGGGGACTTTAGAAGATTCCTAAACTCCGAGACATCAGCCTAGTATTCCAATATTGTAAGTCGATGGGCACTCATCCCAAAGAGGTGAGTGAAATTGGATGATTCCTCTGGCTTTGAATTAGCCACTTTGGTCAAACAATGTGGATGGGAGAAAATAGTAGACCAACCACACCCGGTGTACGAAAATTTTGTTGCAGAGTTCTATGCAAACTTCAATGTTGATATTGATACACCGAGCTCTGACCATTTGCATCAGACATGGGTTAGGGAACAATGGATCATGTTCTCACCTGAGGTTACCCATGATTATTATCAGCTCACGTGGAACAAGAGAAGTAGCAGAGGTCTTATTGGGGCAAGAGAATGCTTGGCCACTTCGAACAACTAAATGGCACCAAATTGAGCTTACACCATCCATAGCAATACTGTGGTTGTCTACGTGCTACAATATCGAGCCAACGTCATACAGAACAACATTTACAAATCCCACGGTCGGCTTCATCTATCACTTTGTTCGGGAAAATGAGATAGACCTGGCACACTCTAGTATGACCAAATACACAACTTGGGTACTTTGGGAGATAGGCATAGTTCTTTGATCTTTCCCAACCTGATCAGCGAAATATGCAAAGCTGCAAGTGTCACTATCCCACCAAGGGAAGCACCTGCAAAAGCTAGTCCCACTATAAAGCGCACTACACTAGAGGCTCAGGAAAGAGCCAGAATAAAGCATAGGAAGAAGAAAGAAAATGAGCGATGAAAGCAGTAGCAAGCTGCAATAGGACAGGCAAATCTAGATAACGAGATGTCACAGGCTCCTCCACCACCGATGGGAGTTGATACTCAGTTATTGCGTCAGACATTCGCGACTATCACGAGGACCAGTCATGACATACAGGGTATCCAGCAAGTTCTAGGAACTTTGACGATCGACATATAGATAGCCCGACGTGATATCAGTACCACTCAAACCATGATGCAGTGTGCTTATCGGGAGGTCGAATCAGCTAGGAGAGAGATGGAGACTATGAACGAGCAGTTGAGTGTGTATATGGGTAGAATGGATGGCATACAGATAAGAGTAAATGACACTTGGGAACGAACACGTAGCATGGAGGGCAAAGCTAAAGCACAAAGTAGCATGATGGTAGCTATGCAAGTAGAGCAGGTCCAGCAGTCGGACCTATTAAGGCAGATCTTGGCCCATTTCTCACCTCCACCAGGCGGCGACACTACGGGACCCAGTTATCAGTCACTACCACCACAATGATCAATGGAGTTTTATTTAACTCATTTTATTATTTCTAATTTGCACTTGTCCTTCAAATTATGCCTTTTTAAAACCTTTGTTTTTCACATTGAGGGTAATGTACTGTATAAGTTTGGGGTGGTGGCATATTTTGAATGGTGACATGTTTTGTAAACTAAACTAACGGCATGTAATGTAATCCATTTTGAAATGATCACAATCCATCAATACTTTCTGTAATTGGTTGTATATTGTGTGCTTGATGAGTAATTATTAGATCATTATGCTGTATTAAGTCCATTGCATGCTTGTGTGGGTTTGATAGCCTTGTCGGCAATGATGTGATTATTGGAATAGGTATGTGTTAGGAATTGTGGATATGGTGTAGAATTTGATTAACTGATACTTGTTGATGTAGTACTTGACATTCCATATGCACGCCACTCATGCCATACATGTTAGGTGAATGATTGGGTTTGAATAAAGTAGGAGAAACCAAAAAACCTCAATTAGATTAAGCCATAAATGAATGTAGACCCATAAACCAAAAATTTTTGAATAGTTCCAAGATGGTTTAACAATTATAGGTGAACACTGAGATAAGTGGGGGCTCCGTGCATAAATTTTATTGTGTGAATTGCCTATACAAGTGAGATGAAGACTAGGTGAAAGTCTTAAATTGTGGGTTGATTTTAGAGGCCAAATGTCTAGAAAAATAATGAAGGGCATAAATCTAGGATATGAAAATAGGACAGCTTTCCATGCCTTAATGACTCGAGCAAGTAAGCTTTTAAGGATACCTCAAAATCTGGTGCCCTAACGTCAACTGGTTTGGGAGTCATCGGCCCAATGCTCGTTATAGGGGTCATATAGAAAGTAAGAGGGGAAGAGGTTAATCAAAAGTCATCAAATCAAGCATTTATAACTCGAGTGAATAAACCTGCAAGGGTTTAAAGCCTGGTGCCCTAAAGCCAACTGGTTTGGAAGTCATCGGCCTAAAGCTCACTACAGGGGTTATATAGAAAGTAAATGAGAAGATAACATAAAAATAAAAATAAAACAAAAACATAAAAAAGCACAATATCATGAATAAAGTCCTTCGACATTTGGTTGAAGAAATTATACCTTTGAGGTGAGACAAGTAACTTAGTTTAATTTTGAGTGTTAAAGCAATCAAATCTAAGAGAGTCTTTACTTGTTGACATGTAAATCTATGATGGTGAAATCTATCCAAACAAAGAGAGGGTAAGGACTATAATTACCTAAATTTTTAAATTTAAAACACAAATATGGGATAATTAAGTGAAAAGAATAAGTTTCGAGCGAAGTAAGGATATATTTGACCATTTTGGGGTCGGGATTAAACCAATCATGAGCTTGATATGTTGGTATGAGTTCACACCCACACGGTGAGTCTTGCATCTGACAAGTAAAGGTTGATTTTATTCTCGTACTATTGAAATTGTTTCCTATGTTAATTACTGAATTCCAATCTTGAGATACGGCAGGTTATTAAGTCATGTTTGTTGAGAGTTAAGTCACTATCTCATTTGAGGACAAACAACAGTTTAAATTTGGAGGATTTAATAAGTGCGTTTTTATGCACTTATATAACTCACAAACATGACTAAAATACGAGCAAAGTGGTTGAAATGTGACCTAAATTCATTTAAGTCTTGGATTGTAGGGTTTGTTGATGGACTTGATGGAATTCACGAGAAAAAGAAGCAAAAAGGACCAAAATGAATCAAAGTGATAGTTCAGGGACCAAAGTGCAAATATCCAAAAGATGAACCAAAGGAGAAATCAAAGATTTTATGATGCCAAGTACCAATTGGTGACCATACTTGAACCTTAAAATGAGAAGATACAAGAAAAGAGGCCAAGAAGTGATTGAATTAAATTAGAGGACCAAAGTGGAAGATGTGAAAAGTTCACCCTATGCGACCGCATAGGGTGATGCAACAATTTTTTTGGACAAAAATTTATACCTATGCGGTTGCATAGGAATATTTTGGGGGTCGGTTCTGTAGTTTTCTTTTTACGTTATAACTTTATTGGAAGACGATTTGGACGTGATATAAAAACCTAGAATCATCAGATTTTGGGGGAGAACGCATGGGAGGAGAACAAAACACTTCTTGGAGACCAAATTGAGGGAGATCAACAAGGGATTTCACGAAGAACTTTAAGATTTCAACACATTTCAATATTCGGTGATATTTTATTTTCAAGAAGTCATGTATTCCTTTAAATTCTCAATGTTAGGCTAAGTTTTCTTGCACTAGGAGATCGATGAACTATGTAATATGATCTTTTCATTTTAATTTTTACAATTTGATAATTAAATGCATATTTGATTATTTGAATGATTTATATACATTAATTTTGTCCATGATTGAGTGCACGCGATTATGTGATGTATAGTGATTTATTTCTTACATTCGAGAGAAGGGAAATAGATTTGACATGGTATAGATCATGGTAAGGTCCGATAAGAGATAAAAATATACCTCTATGCTTTGCATGATTCGTTAATTGCTCATAAAACCCCATCCATTCTTTGTATACGCATCCATCATAGAAATATAGGCTGGTGGTACAAAAGAATAGGTTTAATATTGCTCGAGAGAGTGTGTTAGATAGACTTAGGAACATTGAGTCGTCAATAATCAAATTCTGTTGTCAAATTGTGAAATTAGGGTTTCAAATGATTATTACATAGTAATTTGTGAGCCTAGTGTTTTCTAATTTTATTGAATACAATCAATTTTGCATTCCAATCATCACATTGCGATTAATTTCATTTAAATACATAGTTTGCATAGTCAAGTCATTTAGAGAAATACTAAATTAGGGTTTTACTAAGATTAAATTCCTATTTTGATAAATTCGTTTCGGTTAAGGCTAAGGTAGATAATACTGAACTACTCGATTTCTGTGGGACGATATTCGAAACTTAATATTCCACTTTATTACTTGTTAATGAATCGTATACTTGCAGTAGTTTTAAATTGAAAGGAAATAATTTCGTGAACAATTGGAACTTCTACCTCAACTTGTGGAATATCCGAAGGCATTTGCTGATCATTCTCCATTGATTTTTCATAATACTCCATTTGTTCCTTGCCCTTCGTAGATACCTAAGTGTTCTCTATCTCTTTCTTCTTTGTAATGACTTCTGGCAGTTAAACACCACTCCTATTAGTAATGACCTGAACCTGCTAAACTATTGGCTCGCTTTGCAATATATGAGGAAATAGAATGGGTGGCATATATGCCTTGACAGGGATAGCAAAAGTGAATGATGGTGGCTCATTGGTATCAGAATTCACAGCTTCAATTGCTAGTACCTGCTTTTGTGGATTATTCTCTATGTCGCTAGGCAAGGTACCATGTGGTCTGTTATCTAATGCAGCCACTATCTGTCCCACCTGATTCTCTAAGTTATGTATAGAAGCTTGTTGATTCTGCATCATCGTCTCAGTTTTGGTGATGTACTTGACAAGTAGATTCTCCAAGAATTACGTCTTTTCTTCTTGTTGCTGAATCATTGGTGGATTGCACCTCATTTGATTTACTTGATCAAATTATCTTCCAAGTGTAGTTGGGATGATTGTTCGAATTCGGATGGTAGTTATGTGAGTAAGGTCCATTTTGCCTATGATAGTTCCACTTATAATTGACCCCTGTTCATTGACTTATGTGTGTGGAAGCCAAATGGTAGCTTGCAGTGATGTGATCTGTCCCACAACCTGTGCAAACTAGAGTAGGATGATGTACCATGTGTACAAATTGAAGTAAAGTGTCAAGTTTCTTTGTTATTGCTTCTTTTTGTGCTGCTAACACTATTATTGAGTATAAATTATGCATCTCAACTGCCTTCCTCGAAGCCTCCTTATCTATTGGTCAGTTAGGCTGATTTTTAGCAATCATTTCAATAGATCATGTGCTTTATCAACGTCCATCATCAAAATTGATCTGGTTGCTGAAGCATCTACAATGTTACGAAATTCTGAGTGCAATCTATTTTAGAGGAGATATATTTGCGCAAGTTTAGGAACACCAAGATTTGGACACTTTTTAAACACAGTCTTGACCTAATCCCATGCTTCTGGATATGTCTCAAAGTCCCTCTGTCTAAAAAGATATACTTCATTTTAGATTTGATAGACTCGAGAATGTGGAAAGAATTTCATGGTGAATATTTGAACCATATCATTCCATGATTGTATCCTTCTTGGAGGTAAACAAAGGAACAATTCTCTTGCGACATCCTTTAAGGTATAAGAGAATAACCACATTTGGAATGCATATGGTGATATCACTTCACATAACAGGAAAAACACATAAAAATGTTCATGAGGATTCTCTGTGGCTTTTCCAAAAAACTTGATGTCTTGGTTAAACTATGAAGAAAATTTGGAAATCTTCAATTAATGCCTTCAAATCCTGAACCAAGCAATGAATTCTTCGTTCTTCAATTATATTCTCTTTGTTTCTCTCAAAAATCGACTTACAATCGTCCTCCCTTAGGTTTGGACATATTCTCCTATTTATATAATGCTAAAGAGGTTTTTTACCAAATTAAAATAAGGAAACCTAGATCTTTTTGGACGTCTACCACTGACGCGCGTACCTAGTGAAATCTAGGGCACACGCCCTGAAGCTTTAGGGTGCCTCCGCTGCCTCATTTTTGGTTGGGGCGCACGCCTTGCCTAATTTTTGACAGCCAAATGACTTTCAGTAATTTTATCATAACTTTCTCTCTCAATATCCAAATGAGGTAATTCAAAGTGCATTGGAAAGTTTACTTAGAGGGCTACAATTCGTCTTGGAATATTGATTTTCCAATTCGAATGTTTTCTATGCCAAGATTGGGTCTAAATATTGGTGTAAAAAATCTGAAGTATAACTTTTTCAGTTGAGTTGATGTATGATAACATTTTGACTATAATTCATTCCTTTGACTTCTTTCCCCATCCAATTGACCACGAGCACTGTCAAATCTTCATGAGGTTCGAAACAACATCTGAATATTTATATTTTAGTCCAGAAACTTTGAATTTGCATCATTTTAGCCCTTTTCTGTTCTTTCTTCCAATTCTTCTTCAAAATATAAATTTTCACTAATAAAAGTAATAAAAAAACAAATTAGGTACTAATCAGTCTAAAGAATAAAAAAATCATCATTTATGATCCCAAATACGTGTAGAAACTACACTTATCACACACCAATACGCTCGATTAAATTTTATATACATTACACATGTATCACACTAAAATGTTGTCTTAAAACAATTTTTTTTCCTATTTATGGTATTAGTAATGTGTAATGCATTATATAGTTCAACAAAAAATCGGAGTAGTAGTTATCCTAGATCAGCCAATTCATGTTGCGTATTGAAGACAAATTTTGCTCTCTCTAGTGCTCAAAATTTCGACCAATTTATTCTTGTCATCACCTCTTTTATTTCGTTATGTGTCATAATTCCTTTTTTCTTTCCTCTATTTTAGGTCAAAGATATCGCCCAATATCATTCCAAGTTGAGTTTTAATCGTATAAAGAAACCAGAGATTCAACCAAACTTCTGTACTATGCTACCACATAGTACATTATCATGCTACAACATAAATCACTTTTTGGACTCTAGATTCTTCCCTTCAACCATGGATGTGACCGCACGATTTTATAACTATGCAACCGCATAGTTATAAGTTTTTTCCGTCAGACAACTTTTAGTATTTTAGTCATATATATCGGATTGAGGTGATTCAAAGTGCGTTGGAAAGATAACTCAGTGACCTACAATTCTTATAGATGTATTACTTCTCCAATTAAAACTTTTTCTAGCCGAAAAATGGGTATCAATTTGAGTCTAAAAATCTAGAGCATAATATTTTTAGCTAGAAGTTGATTTCTGAGAATACTTCGACTCTATATCACTCCTTCGACTTATTTCCTCATCCAAATGACTCCTAACACTCTCAAATATTCGTCATAAAGTTTGACACAACTTTTGAGTATTTACATTTTGGTCCCCGAACTTTGGATCTTGCTCTTTTTAGGAGTTTTCCTCTTATTTCTTCCAATTTCTTGTAACATCATTGAATTTTACATATTCAACACCAAATGTAACAATTTAGACCATAATTCATCCTCGAAGTAACTAAATATCATCATTTTAAGGACTTGGTATTAAATATCCCCAAACTTAGACATTTGTTTGTCCTAAAGATAACTATCATCTAAATAACTACAAACACACAGCATACAAAAGACAATTGGTTGGACGATCAAGCTTTTTACTTCAGAATTTGAGATTTTGATGTTTATTCCACAAACATGCTTCAAGTCATAATACCAAACCAATATCTTCTCTTCCAGTGTAAAACCGAGGAAGTGTGTGTGAAGAATTAAGTAATCAACCTTGACTACACAAGTTGTTTTAATTCCCAACCCTTTGCGGTCAAATATATCCTTACATTTCTCGTGTGATTCAAACACTCCCAAACTTATTCTTTTTCACTCATTCACAGTGTGTAACCTATGTTTGAATATTTCATTACTATCCTCACCCTTTCGAGTTCAGTTGGACGTTACTAGTTACAAGTCAACACTTCAATAAACATGAATTTTCCCATTATTGGATTGCTTTGACCCCTACGATTTAACTAGCTAATTATCCTTCATAGAAAATCAATTCCCTCAAACAAGTGTTAGGTTTTAACCAAGGTATTTAATACTTTTGCTCTTTTCATGCACTTTTTTTTTCACATTTTTTTTCGCATTCTCTCCATTAATCTTTTTAGATGACCCCTGTAGCTGGCTTTAGGCCGATGGCTCCCAAATCAAATAATTTTAGGGCATCAATTTTTAAACACCCTTATAGGTTTACTAACCCTAGTAAAAAAGGCTTCAAAGAGAACCAACTTTTGTTTCAAGTGCAGCTTCATTTTTAATTGCATTCTAGATGGCCCTTGTAGCGAGTTTTAGGCCGATGACTCCCAAGTCAGACAACTTTAGGGCACCAGTTTTTAAGATATCCGTGCAAGCTTAATTACTCAATTCACGAAGATTTCAAAGAGAATTTTTTAGATTTCAAATATATATGCCTTGATTAGTGCAATGCCCCTATTGCACACTTATTCAAACAAATCGATCTCCAATTTAAGATTTTTGCATTGTTTTATCATGTTAGTCTAAGGTAATCCATATATAAGTTTTCACACATTAAATCCACATTCACCCCCACATCTTCCCACAACTGTAAAATCACCTCCAAACTATGTTAAA
The DNA here is from genome assembly GCF_002742605.1 of Olea europaea var. sylvestris. NCBI lineage: Eukaryota > Viridiplantae > Streptophyta > Magnoliopsida > Lamiales > Oleaceae > Olea > Olea europaea. The sequence continues at coordinate 311,436 of NW_019267230.1, read as the reverse complement.
TTTGGTCTTAGGATAAATAATTTATTATGGTTTAGGTAAAGCATCTATGTCCAATTAAATCAAACTATCAAACAAATGAATCAATTCATTTTATCAAAGTGTCAAACTCAATTCTAGTGTACGTATAATATCAAGTTTTATAAGGTTAAGCTTTAATCAATCTAGCATGCATCCTATCCACAGTTCATAAATAAACACCAAATCTCAAAATAAATCATCATTGTCGGCCAAACTGTCCAATTCACACAAAATATTAGGTAGGCAATTAATAATACACTCCGAAACTTAAACTAAACATTGTCCTCAATGTGAAATTTAAAGGAAAATGAGGAGGCTTTCCTAAAATGTCAATATTGCCTATGATGTTGTGGTGCTTAGGTGTTGAATTTGATCGAATCTTCTTCTACATTTTTGCCAAAACTTGAGACCGTGTTCTCCTTGTCAATGTTAGTTTGAGTGTTACGCGACGTCATGTCCCTTAAAAATCAAATTTTAAATATTAGATACATGGAACAAGGTTTACTTAGCTCAAACATCTATTAACCAGCTTAGTTACTCAATAACCTAAGGGTAAATGAGAAATGGATGATGACTACTAGATAGACTAATAAATAAACTAAATTATCCTATAACTTGAAAATAAAGTAAATAAAAAGAAGAAAGCTTGGGTGCGTCCCAAGAAGCGCTTATTTAAAGTCATTCGCTGAACTTTGTACCACGATTGATTATGGTGGCTTGAACCAAATTATTCCATCCTTGCACTTTGTGCGATTCTCATTTATGTACCCTTTCTTAGCTTTCCATATTTTGATATTTCCATTTTCATCCCTATTAAGAAGTCCACTAAATCTAATTTCCTTTTCTGGCAGCCTCGTTGATCAGGGGGCCCTTCTTCATCTACTCTACAGCAACTTTCGATGTTAGGAGGTTGCTCATATTGGGTATAAATATTGAATATCTCTTGCTTGTCCTCTACCCTCAATGTTAGTTTAACCTTCTCCATGTCAATCAGGGTTTGTACCGTTGCTAAGAATAGTCAACCTAATATAACTAGAATCTATAGATCTTCTGGTATTCCAGCACCATGAAGTCCATTGGAAATATGAAATTTCCTACTTTTATGAGTACATCCTAAATTTTGCCATGTGACTTTACGATTATTCTATCAGTTAGTTATAGAGTTATTGATGTTGAGTTAACTTTACCTAGTCACAATCTCCTGTAGATAGAATATAACATTAGGTTGATACTAGCATCTGTGTCACACAATGCATTAATTGAACGAGAATTTCCAATTGAAATTGGTAAAGTGAAACTTCTTTGATCTTTCAAATTGGGAGGGAATTTGTTCGGGACTCTTGCACTATTTTTCTCAATTAATGCCACAGTTTCAAACTCCAAAAGCTTTCTTTTCTTTGTCAACGCTTCTTTAAAAAATTTCAAGTAACTTGGAATTTGTAATATCGCATCAATGAATGAAATATTGATCTGAAGTTTCTTGAGAGCATCAAGAAAACTTTTGTAATTTATATCTAGTTGGTTCTTCTTAAGTTTTTGAGGAAAAGGAATAGGGGCATGTACGTCTCGACTAGACATGGTGCCTTAATAGTAGATATTTCTGCACTTTCTTCATTTTTAGTTGAGGTTGGTACAGATTTTTCTACCATTACAACATCATCAATCACTTCCTGGTCATCTTTCCTTTTTGGTCTCTTTACAGTGACCTCTGGTGATTACACCTCACTCTTTGTAGTTATAGCATGATTGTATTGCTCTCGACCTCTTTCGAAGTCTTTGGGAAAGCAGAAGTGGGGATATATATACTTTAACTTTCACGGAGGCCCTAGGTGGATCATTCTCCACTACTCTAATTATCATACTTGTTCCTTAGGATTTATCATTATATTGTCGACAATGTACCTTGTGGGTGTTCTGCAAGTTGTAACGCTATCTGACCAATTTGTGTCTCCAGTTTCTTGTTGGATGCCTACTGATTTTGAAAGTTTGTACAATTTGATAGAAACCTTGTCTGTCTTCTGCACATATTGCTGAAACATCTTTCCCAAACTTGGTCTTCTCTCTTGCTGGAAATTATTCCCATATGAGTTGAGATTATGGAAACCACTTTGAATAAAATTTACTTGTTCCTCCAAAGAAGCAAGTATTAAGCAATTTTCTATAGCATGATTTCTCCCACAACTTTCAGAAGCTGAACTAGCCTTCACTGCATTTGTTCAACTTATTTACAATTTTACAAGTAATTTCACCTGCTTTGTCAAAGCAGCTATCTATGCATTGGTAGAAGTCATGTTGTCTAATTCATACATTCTAACTACTTTAGGTGGTACCACTCTTTCTGATGAGAACATTGAATGTATAGTTGCAATTAATTCAAACAAATCCATGCATCATTGCACCGATTTTCCTATTATTGATCCACCAGCAAAGAAATCCACCTGAGATTTGGACAGTGGTGAAAGTCCAGTGTAGAAATATTGCACTTGACTTTCAATGGTGACCCCATGATTTGGACACGTCCTCATTAGCTCCTTGAATCTATTTCATGCCTCGTGATAGGTCTCTCTCTATCTCTCTGTTGGAATGTTTAAATTTTCAATCTGATTTTTGCTATTTTAGCCAATAGAAAGTACTTATTATAGAATTTTCTGGTCAGCTCCTTCCATGTGGTAATACTTCCATCAGGTTGGGCATCTAGCCATTCCAATGTTGCATCTCTCAGTATGTATGAGAATCATCGCAGCTTGATGGCATCTTCATTAACCCTAGGAGCATGAAAATTTTGACAACCTAAGAAATCTAAAGATATGTGCGTTTGGATTCTCATGAGGTAGCCCCTAGAATTCCAAAGTGTTGCTCATCAAATTAATCCAGTTAACCCTTATCGGGAAGTTGTTGACCCTAAAATTTGGATACACAATATTAGACCACACAAGTGTCGCTATAGGTGTGAAAAATATAGATACTGGCAAGTCTCCTTCATTTACTTTTCTTTGCTCTTGCTATTGATCTCTCATGGCCATTTATCCAATTGGCTATATAGGAATAGAGTTGTTTAGATTGTTAGCCATATGATGTTGCATTTTTGTTTGTGTTCCCTACATCTTCGTTTGAAGGTATGTTATATTTTTTAATCAAACGGTTCAAGATCGTCACCTTGGGCATGGAGCATACAATAAACACCCTTTTTTGTAAATAAAAAAAAATAAACAAATCAAATAGTAGTTGAAAATAAAACAAACTGAGACTAAAAGTAAATAGTCCCCGACAATTATACAATGAGTTAGACATCAACGAGATATTTCCAAATGAACAGTTATTGAAGGTGGATAAAGTGCCATAGTATGCAGACATTGTCAATTACTTGGCTAGTGGCTATACAGATTCAGACTTTATACTTATATCTGAAGAAGCTGCTACATGAAGCCAAATTTTATTATTGGGATGACTCAAACTTATACGAAGGGAAGCAGACCAAATTATTAGAAGATGTTTGCCAGAGGATAAGACGAAACCTATCTTTTCTAGGGTACATGCTTAGCTTATGGAGGACACTTTGGCCCCACTAAAATATCAGCAAAGGTGCTTTAGTGTGGTTTCTTTTAACCAACACTGTTAAGGATTGTCACAGTTTCTGCAAATCATGCAATAAGTGTCAAAGGACTGGTAACATATCAGCCCGTCACGAGATGCCTGTCAACAATATCCTGGAGATGGAAATATTTGATGTATTGGGAGTGGATTTTATGGGATCATTCCTGTCGTCATATAATAATCGATATATCCTAGTGACAGTGACTTATGTCTCCAAATGGGTAGAAGCCAAAGTGCTGCGCATCAATGATGCAAGTGTAGTAGTGGATTTTATAAAGAAACATATCTTAAACCTCTATGGATCCCCAAGTGATGGTAGAACTCATTTTCACAACTAGCTATTTTAGGCTCTATAAGTACGAGGTACAACATCAAATTGCCACTTCTTACCACCCTCAGACAAATGGATAGGTGAAAACTTCGAATTGACAACTTGGAAAGACTGGTCAAAGAAATTGGACAATTCTTTATAAGCATATCACATCGCGTACAAAGCATCTATTGGAATGTCACCATATCGACTAGTCTTTGAAAAACATGCTACCTAACCGTAGAGTTTGAGAACAAAACATACTGGGCACTGAAGCAGTTGAATATGGACCTCGAAAAGGCTAGAGAAACAAGAATTCTATAATTGTATGAATTGGAAGAATTTAGGAGAAAAGCTTACAAAAATGCATCTATCTACAAAGAAAGGACAAAACAGTGGCATGATAAAAACATTCAACAATAATTTTTAGAGTAGGAGATCAAGTGATACTATATAACTCCAGGCTTAAACACTTACCAAGAAGTTGAAATCCAAATGGTTCAAACCTTTCACTGTAGCTCAAGTATTTCCCTATCGCACAATTTAATTACACTACCCAACAAAGGAAAAATTCAAGATTAATGGCCAATGCATTAAGCACTACATAGAAGAGTTTCCCACTACTGAAGAGAGCCTTAAACTAGCTGTTCTAGACTAACCGCTGCATAAAGTCCAGTTAATGCTTTTAAAGAAGCGCTTCTTAGGAGGCAACCTAAGCTTTCTTCTTTCATTTATTTTATTTTCAAGTTATAGGATAATTTAGTTTATTTATTAGTCTATTTAGGAATTAGTGAAAAAGAATCAGTTTTGGGGTGTGTGAATTATACAAGAAATGTAAGGATATATTTAACCACGGAGGGTTGAGAATTGAAACAACTTGTGCAACCATGGTTGATTACTTAATTCTTCACACACGCACACTCGCATCGGTTTTGCACTGAAAGAGTAGATATTGGTATAGTATTGTCGAATAAATATCAAAATCTCAAATCCTAAGGTAAAAAGCTTGATTGCCCAAGCAATTATGGTCTAAATTATTACATTTATTGTTGAATAGATAAAAATCAACGATGGTACAAAAAATTGGAAGAGGCAAGAGGAAACCCTGAAAAAAGAGCAAGTTCTAAAGTTCAGGGACAAAATGTAAATACTTAAAAGTTGTGTCAAACTTTA
>NW_019267230.1:235397-304194 GCF_002742605.1 Olea europaea var. sylvestris | reverse complement strand
TTTTTTTTTTTTCAAAAATCAGATGTGTGTATATATAGACAGAATGGATATAACTACCTCCATCATGGTTCAGAAATATTTGCAATTTTAATGGATTGTGGATAATGGGTTGTTGATAATGGATTGTTGAGAAACAATCATATTATACTGGTTAATTTTCCCATTAAATAATTTCAAAAGTGATTAAAATAAAAAAAAAATTTATTATTTTAATCAAGGAAGTCCAGGAACTCGAAGCTCAATCAAAGACTTTTTAATTATTACATGGGATATGACCTTTGAGCTCTCACACAAATTCCATAGTTTCCACCGAGTGGATACTTGATCTAAATTAGTTATTTGTTTCACATATTATATTTATTGTATAAATATCTAACAATCCCCCACATAAAAGAAATAAGATAAATATACATATTACTATGGAGTACGGTAAAAATCATGCGAATTTAGGTGTCTATCGACTTGAACCTTGACTTTGTATATTCTATCGAGTTTGCTAACTATAGAGTGAATTATACCTTGAACTCTAAATAGAAAACTAAAAAAACAAACACATATTGTAGGATTTAATCAAGGGTGCATTGTATCTGAACATCCTCATTGAATATTAGCTATAGCAAACATTAAGAGCATTAACTTATCCTCTAATCAATACAATTGACGTACACTATTGTACCTCTTGCGAATATGTCTAGACTTTTCATTGTAGGATGAATTTTGAGCTCTTGAAATAACTGTTTGATTGTCACAATGGACAGCAATAGCTAGAAGTGGTTTAGACAACAAAGGAATATCCATAAGAAAATTCCTTAACCATTCAGCCTCTTCACCTACATTATCTAAACTATGAACTTTGATACCATAGTAGATCTCGTAATGCAGGCTTGCTTAGTGGACTTCCAGGATACATTACCGCCTGCTAATGTAAATATATATCCATGATATATTTACTTTCGTTGGTATTGAAAATCAAATTAGCATCACAATATCCTTTAAGTACAGTAGAGAATTTTGTATAATGTGTTTCGTAGTCTAGAGTGTATCTCAAGTACCTCAAGCCTCAAATGAGAGCATCCCAATGCTAAATGTTACAATTACTAGTATACCTACTAATTCTACCGACCACATATGTGATATCAGGTCTTGTACAGTTCATGAGATACATGAGACTACCAATTAGTCTAGCATATTCTAAAGCAGAAACACTAGGACTTGAATGTTTTCTCAAATGACAACTTGCATCATAAGGTGCTTTAGCAGGAGTACAATTGTATTAGTTAAACTTTTTTAACACTTTTCCACATAAGGTGATTAGGTTAAGTGATTCCTTAGAAATGTTTTACTATTTTAATTCCTAGAATAATATCAGCAATACCCAACTCTTTCATTTCGAAGTGCTTTTTCATAAACTGTTTAGTCTTATTAATTACATCTAAACTAGTTCCCATTATCAGCATATCATCAACATATAAACAAATTATCACAGCACAATTATTTCAAATTTACTATATATGCATTTATCTACTTCATTTATCACATAACCACTAGATATTAAAATTGTACCAAATTTTTCATGACATTGCTTAGGAGCTTGTTTAAGGCCATAAAAGAATTTTTTAAGTCTGCATACTTTATCATCAATACCTTCTACAACAAGCCCTCAGGTTGGTCTATATAGATTTCCTCTTCTAAGTCTTCATTTAAAAGTACAAATTTGACATCCATTTTATATATAATAAGGCAATATGAAGCAATCGTAATTACCATCCTAATAGAGGTAATCTTAGTAACAGGTGAATAAGTATCAAAAAAGTCGACTCTTTTTGTCTATAGCCTTTAGCTACAAGTCTTGCTTTAACCTTATCAATCGAACCATCATGTTTAAATTTTTCTTAAATAAGCATCTACACCCAATGATCTTACATCTTCTAGTCAAGACCAAAAGAAGTAGTGGTCATAAGTCTTTTGCTTCTCCTAATTCTAGCTTCTTAATCAACAGGTTCCTCTCTAACATTAGAAGGAACAATAAATAGCTACTTTGTCCTTCAAATTTGTCTTTAAAAGGAAATCAGTTTTAAAAAAATAATAAAAAAAAAGTAAAAAAGAAAATTAGCATCTCTAGTTTAAAAAATTGTGTTATTATCATTGCTATTAAATAAAATTCTTCTTCTTCTTCTCCTACTTTTGCTTCTTCTTCTTCTTCTTAAAAATTATTTATTTTGTAATAGGAAATATGTGAAATATTGGTGGCAACGGGCAATACAATATGAAAATGGATGAAATTCTAAAATTAATATTGGCAAGCTATTTATCACTTATATTTTTATATAGAGTATTAAAAGTACATAGTCAATTGCTATTGCTATTAAATAAAAAGCATAACAAAATAATAACACTAATATTTTATTTTATTTTTTTGTTGTGTGGGTGACACAATGCAATAACTACTTATTAATGGAGCACTTTACGTCGTCAGAGCATCTCCAGACCATCGACTGTAATAATTATTAGTTTATAACAACTTTGTTATTAGTCAATTAAATTAAAATTTAAATAATACACTACATATACTTAAAGAACATAAATATAGCGTTAGTTACATAGAACTCTACGTAGTGTGGTGTTACAGTCTTAAATGATCGTAAAGAAAAAAGAGATGCAAATATCACAAGTGCAACTAATCATGTATTTTACCCAACATAAGTATCGGTCAGTGCAACTAATTTTTATAGAAAATGAGTTATGCTATTTGTATATCGTTGTGTATAGATCGATCATTGGAATAGAGAAAAAGATAAGGGAAAAAAAAAGTGACTTAACATAATCCACATCATCAATCTATACACCAATATGTGAGCAATGATGTACAAATAGCATTATAAGAGCCACTATAATAAGAAAGAATAATGCTATCTCACCAATGGTTCTAGCCTATGTGGCATTAAATGATAAGTTCAATTAAAGTCAAATTATGTGATTCATTTAATTGTACATTTCATTTAATAACGCTTAGTATCTCCTATTTTGATGTTGTAACCTGAGCAATACTAAATAACATTATTCATTAAGAAATGAACAAAACATATAACTAATGAAGTGAAAAATGATTAATTAATTATTTATGATTATTCCTTTATGCAAATATTATCATAGTATTAAGGAATGAAATATGTAAGTCTGTAAGTTAAAATAAGTCGGAGAATTGGTGCTTTGCTCAGTTCTATAGGTGGAATTGAGAACCAACCTAATGATTGCGGAAAACTCCTAAAAGTGGTCCACCAATTCAACCAGCTTTCACAAAAAATGATAGTTTAGAGAATTCAATGTAACAAAAAATTGAGTGAGAATCCAACTGCAACAAGTGATAAAGTTTGGAGAGCTATAAGTTATACCTCTAACCACCTTGCTTTGGCTAAATTATGATTTTTCTACATATCTAATTTTGTATCCAGATAACTCAAAACTCTTGTCAAAATTTTCGCATGTAAATAATTATTGTTATGCTACTTGTACATAATGGTTTACATACACGTAATGTGGAGAAAAATGATCGAGTCAGGACTTTTTCAACCAAATAAAAGAAGAAAAATATTTTTCACTCTTTTTGACACCTTATTTGTATGTAAATCATTATATAACTCTGTTATGTACCAGTAACATTATTCAAATAATTAATATATTGAATATAAATTTGTGCATACATTAATATTTAAACAACAAATTTTATGTGAACATATGACCTACAAATATGATTTGACAATTACATATTAAATCAAAATAGCTTACCAAATCATTTTCAATATTTGTGCTGATACTGTCATGTTGCCATGTGCTACTCAAATTCTGTCTTTGCATACGCTCTCCCAGCTGCATTGAATGGATAAACAATGTTTTTCCTCCTATCCCATACGCTTCTATTATGTTTTACAGCAAATGATAAGAGCATACCCTGCGCATTGCATTTTGATAGACCTTTTGTACTGAAATTTTAATATTATTATGATTATATGAAATAATACACATTTCATCCCTATTTTAAATTTCCTTCTCACCATATTTAGAAACTATTCCCAAGAATTTTCATTCTTCATTTCGACTCCAATCACAAATACAAATATGTCCTTTTTTGCATCTTGAGTACATCACGTGACCACAAAGTTCCAGCATATTCTCGCTTCTTGAACTTTCTGGAAACTACTATTACTGGTCTACAATAACCCAATCATTGCATGGATGCTGTTAGCAATATCGACATGGTCCACAGACTGATTGTAGTGTTGGAAGATTACAACATTACTCGAATGCTTGATTTGCTTCCCTTCATGAACATAAGGAGATTGAAGTGCTTTAGCCGGCCTATAAGCCCTCTTAACGGGCAATCCAGAACTTGACGCAGAAATATGAGACTCCTGCATATTAATTTGATATGGACTGTGACTTGTTGTAACATGTAACGTACAGTAGTTTACATATCTGCCAGAATTATCTGGGCTTACCACCTTCTCAGTAGATTTCGTGTCCTGAAAACGTCATATACGACAGACTCAACATACATTTCCACCTTTTTCGATTTCGTTGGTTCTATGGTTGTTGGTTGCGTGAAACAAACACCCAGATCAAAGGGTGGAGGTTATAGGCTATATGGAAATTCAACGTCAACGATGGTTTCCATCTTACCCTTACCTTTAGAATCAACTGTTATTTCCGCATCTCCAACCTGTAACATAAAATGTATAATCATAGTTAAAGTTCATATGACAAATGAACATATATCATTTTATGAGATCACATGATATGTTAATTACCTTGTCAGGATTTCTTCCATGGAACTAGAAATCAAGGCGGTGATGGATTCGATCATAAACTGCATGTTCGATCTGATGTCGATCAAGTCTGTACGGTTTCACCTTGCATGTGGACAATAGTGTTCAATTTGTTTTGCTGATCATGCTTGAGCGACGATATCTCTGACTTCATATCATCGATTGCCACACTCATTCGACGATTCTCAGTTTGGAGTTCAGTTAATTATTTGAAAAACTGCTTTTGCATTTCGTCAACCACTTGCACCATATGACTACCCATTATCAGTGGCAAGACAATGGTCAAAACCTCTATAGTCTAGATGCCTGCGACCCATAATGAACTGACATATCAATGACCTAGAAAAGAACTATGATGTTGCACTAAGAAAAATAACTGAATGCGACATAATCTATGGTATGTGACCTGTTCTATGACCTGCTTCTAATACATGTGACGTGTGCACATGACGACATATGAAAACAGCAAAGGTGGAATAACCTATGACCTGTAACGAATTGAAAGAAAAAGCGTGAGCTAGAAAATGTGACCTGTGACCCACAATTGACATTATTTAACAACTTACATCGTTTGGGGCCAGCTAATCCTCCCTACTAGGCAAATTTGCATAGAACGTTGTTCCCTGCCATCTGGGTGGGATGTCAACAAAATCGTTATCACCATCGTCAAGAGGCACATAGGAGTGACCAAGTCTACCATCCGTAATCATAAGTAGTGGCGTAGATGCTTTTACACTCGAGTAACTCAGCTTCCTAGTTGCCCCAACAAAATGAACTGATCTGTCCACCATACCCCCATTCCTCTTCTCCCCATGTGAACGTTCAAGTTGGACAGGCTTGATATATAGCACTTCATACATGTACGGCATTGCCATTTCCATGTCTGACGGGTCCAGATCACGTATTTCCATCTGCCACTCCAAGCACAGACACAATGTAATGTCAGCAAACTACATCGATGTACAAAATAATAAACCTAAGCAATGAGCTGTAACAGCAACTGCGTATATGTCCGGTCATAATCGTATAAGGCATGTCATGAGTGTGTTCTGTGACGTGTATATTATTAATCGTGAGTCAATGAACATATGTTGTGACTTGATGTGTATAATCTCTGACTTAGATACCCAACTATTTAAGTTCTGTGTTATGACTTGTGACTTAAGGATAAGCACATGTGAGATGCATTGACATATTGTAAATGGTGTTTAGATAATTACTTCCGAATTATAGAAGCAATCAGGTCCTTCAAGCTTAGCAGCAGGTGGGTGATCGTCTGCCATCCAATTCCTTATTTGGGGATATGTTCTTGAGGTCCTTCTTGCTACATATCCATCGAGGGTAGGGATCGTCTAGTAAATCCATACTTGAAACGCTTTTAGAAGACCTCGTAGTCTATAATGGGTCATTCTCTTGCTCAAACCCTCCCTCAATGAACTAATTAGTTTCTCAAAGAGTGACTTACCCCATGGGAATGAGTCCATCAGATTAAAATCCTCTACTAGAACAAACATATAGTGTTCAACCACCTTCTTATAGTCTCTTGGATACAGGTACGAAGTAATGAAATACAATGCACCAAGCCTTGAAACATCCTCATCTGGAATGTCACCCGCAGAAAGAAATATTTCCTTTACATCCGCATGTGTCACCACCTTCAAGTTACTAAAGTATCTCCTTTTCAAACGCGAGGGAGTCTTCTCCAACCGATTCATATCCACATCACCAAAGTATCTAAGACCAATCACCAAACAAAACTCCGACACAGAGAATCTTACAAACCTCCCGACACGGAGAATCTTACAAACCTCCCAGCTATATTGGACCACATTTCATTCTCATTGGGCTGCCGAACCTGCCTTAACAAGAAATAGTGTATCAACTGTAACTGTACAACAATTTCATCACATTCCATGAAGTGTACAACAAATGTGTTCTGCAGTATACGCCGTTGGTCTTCATTAAGGTTGGCTTTGAAATTTGATAGCACACCCTTCGTGGATGTAATCGTGATTTTACCGGAAAACCAACTATTCTCTGGTATGATGAATCTCCATGCCCACACATTGGTCACAACACAAAATAAGTCATTGGTCACACATTGTTATAAAGGTCACGACATGAATATGAACTTGAAAAGGAGATTTACACAAACAACTGCAAAAATTCCCCTCCAAATGTATATCAATGCCTGAGGTCACAAATGCCCTTATAGGTTTCATGACTCAAACCTCAGAATCACACAATAGTAATATCCTTTTAAATTATTATACATTTTGAATAGAATAACAATGTCCAAAAAAATAGATAGCATGGTCTGTCAACAAAACAAAAAATTCGTCTGACATAATTCTTACCCATCCATTTCAATTTTTAGATGCATGCTCTAATTGATGAAAAAGTCCGCTGAACTTAAAAAACAAACCTTCTTCGCATTCTTTGATGGGACTGATCCTGATGGTTCATGCCGTTTGGAATGATAATCTTCGCGTATTTGTTCAGCCTTCCATTTACTTGCACTACTCAAAGACTCACCTTTCGATTCTTTTCTCGATTTGAACTGCTCAAACGGGTCATTTTTTTGTATCTATCGAAAGCCGCTTACATAAAGATGGGTGGAAAATCGAAAGGTGTTACTTTAATGGAAGTATATAGAACGTCAACGGTTGTCACCACTATGCCGGAGACTGGAGGTGGGTGCTGAAAATTCATGAGAATCGATGAAGAAAATGTGGACATGGTGTAGGATTAGACTAGATGTATGGGAATGCACGGCAGTTTTCCTTTCTTAAATATCTAAATTAACGGGATACAGTTATGCATGATTTATCTAATTGAAAAAATATATTTTTTAAAAAAATCTGATTAATGAATAAGTAAAGGTTCGGCCTGATTTTAGATACTCGGATTTTTAATGTATGGTTACCTGTAATTTCCACTTAATTTTAATATGTAGCTCACTAACAATCCAATTCACTTAGCTAGCCCAGTTAATTCTTAAACTAATTTTTTGTTTTAACTTTAGGCCCAATTTTTTGAACTAATCCGTTTAACTTTTAGTCCACTGTCCATTCCACTTGATTTGATTTCTTTCTTTCTTCTCTCTTCAAACTCGATGGCGCATGAAACTTCTGAAAATAAAATTGAAAAAAATTTCCAAATCTTTAGACCCTAAATATTTTCACCTACCCATCAAAGCCATCAACCGTCGACCACAAATCGCAGGTATTGTAAATTGTAAGTATTTTAATATTTCAACCACTTATTTGATTATCCGTAAGATATCTGCTCGACTGCTTCGATATATCAATTGTTTACTTCTAGGCTAGGATTTACATTTATATTCTAGTCTTTTATCTTAACAAAAGCATGTGGAAGAACTGTTGGATGATATTGTACGAGGCTTGGTCCTTGGGAGGCTGTGTTATGTATACTTCGGGTCTTGGGTGCCTATTGCCAATTGAATGTTTTTAACTTTTGTATTTTAGCCTACCTTCTGTGTAATTGAAATTAATAAGAAATTTCCAATTGAATGTTTTTACCTATTGAACTTAACAAGAAATTGCCAATTGAATGTTTTCAGCCTGCCTCCTGTGCAATTGCCGATTGAATGATTTTTCCTTTTGTATTTCAGCCTACTAAGTTGAATTAGTTTGCAATTGGACTTAACAAGAAATCAAGAATACATATATGATATATTGAAATGCAAAGATATCTCCTATGCAAATGTTCTTGCTGGTTATCAATTTATGTTTATAGAATATTGAAATGTTTTGGTTTTCATGCTTCTGGATTTGATAAGAAAGAAGAGCTCCCTTCTGCTAAAAAATGAAGAACCTTGAAATTCTTCTTTTCAAAGAGAAACAAATATAAGGATACTCTAACTCCTAGAGTATTCATTCGCCCGATTTCATCTCCTGAAGTTGAACAACCTCCATCTTCCAATCTTGTTTTGGAACCATTTGATTCAATTAAACGGGATCCAGGGCCAAAAATAAATAAATAAACCAAATATATGAACATCCATTTAATGAATGTGGTTAGATTAGGCGGACCTTATCAACCAAAACTTTTAAGAGTATCAGAGCAAAGAATGTGGAAAGCAGAACGTTGAATACGATTTTTTTATATATGAATTTTATTCTTACATTAAATTTTTGCCCCATAGCGTTAATTCGTGGCTCAACCCCTATACTAACAGAAATATTACTGTGAACTCTAATAAAAATTACTTTAACTTCAGTGTACCAAACCCAAGAGTACACACCATTAATTATTGGACAAGTATCATAAAGCACAAACCTCGACAAAGCTTTGAAATGGAAACTCATGACATCCAACATAATAATGAGATAATGTCAACTTACAAAAATGACCAAAATTATCCTAAAAATGCCAATAAAGACCATTGCATAATGGAAAAAGGGTTGAAAACTTTTTGCAAAGCTTCCACCATCTAAAAAATGCTTCTAATTGAGAACACATTTGGGTCGGACCTCAAAGAATGAAACATTATTTTCAATTGAGAAGCATTTTTGATCAAAATAGCATTGGAATTACACTCTCATTCGCATTGCTACAGAGGTTGGCTTCCAAAACACATCCAAAATACCCAAAAGAGGGAAAACTATGTCAAAATTTGGAAGGAAAAATTACATTGGACTTTCAAAAGTAGTTTTTATTCTTTGGGATCAACAATATACATATACGACAACAAGTGTTTATACAACTCCACTGGATCACCTCTAATTGTCTTCAATCTGTGTTCCCATAACCTCCACACTTTATTGTAACTCATAGTTACCTCATATTTATTTAACAAGTCGTTCATTATATCAGTAGGAGTGACAAATGAGGCCTATACATGGCACATCGACTGTTAAGATGAAGCACTTCTTTTTACATTATTTCGGAAATCCAAGGACTCAATTGTATGAATATGTAAAATACAGGATTTCTTTACTACTCTTAATTATAATATTGCTCTCTATTTTTTCACGCTCTATACTCAGTCCTAGATTAGACCCCTCATTTTTTGGTTTACGTATTTAGCACGTCCTACAACTAAATACATATTCACAAATAAACTAGATTGACTATCGGAATGCTTGCGACTGTTTCCTCCATCATCAAAGAAGGCCACGTGCTTTAAATATTTGTCCAAGTGTGTAGGAAGAAGGCTATATGGACATGAGTAAAATCGAGATCTGTTGATCATGTCATCCTAGAAATAAACAAGGTCAACAACTTATATATCAATATGAAAACATAAAGTTTGCAAAACCAACCAAAATTTGAGCCACACATCAAACCAAACGAAGGAACTTGTACACGAATTGGCAGAGGCCAATACAACCAAAATTGTTTTCCACACACTGCTTAGATTGATTGGAATATATTCATAAGTCACAATATATACTCAATAAATGGGAAAGTTTCTGTCGTTTGACAAATTTATATAAATTGTTCAAACTTCTATTTCAACCACACATTCTAATGAATACACAAATACTATCAACTTATATATCACTCATTTTAATCTATTTATAAATTAAATCATTTATAAATTATTTCCAAATGGAGGCTTAGTAATTGATTCGAAAATGTTACCTTCATTGATTAGTTCTAGTAATAGAGAACTTACATGTCATTTTTTATTCCTATTTAGTTGAAAATAGTTAGAACAGTGTCTCAAGCAGCAGACATTAATGATCGTTTGATTTTTTGTTAGTGAACTGTACCACGAACAAGTAATAAAATGATGAATAAAGTATCGTTTCTATGAGGATTACGTACTTAATATAGGATCAATTAATTTTAATCTTAATCGAATAGCAAATTTTATTTTATGATTTTATGCTAATAAACTTCGTTAACTAACTAATCTTTTTAGCAATTTATGAAGGTTTACATAAAATTTTGTGAGATGATTACTAAGATTTCGAATTCCCCTTATTAATCCATCTTTAATGCAAATCAATATCATGACAATATGTATGCAGTTTTGTTAATCAATGTTCCTAAGTTAATTAAAAGTATCTCTTGATGTCAATTAAATTTATTTCCTTACACGACCTACATATACCTCTATGAAAGATACAAACATGAAAACACGGATTAAAAATATTAGAACATCTATAGAAATCATACAAAACATAGCAGTCTATTTTTATTCCTTCTTGGACTTTACAATGGTTGTTATAAGTGCGATCTATTTTATAGTTTATCTCGAAATCAATAAAATTTACAAATTATTCCAATTAGTGCCTAATTAATTGAAAAATGGTAAGCACGATAAAAGGTATCCAAAAAATCATACATACTGGACCTTGAAATATTTGATTTAGATTAAAAACTTCATAATAAAGGTGCAACTACATCTTAGTAATTAAAAATCTAGCTTAACATTGCAAAATTACAAGAAATCATGTTAAATTCATAGAACATCACCTGAATTTTCAATAAATTGAGAAAGTGAAGATGAATCTTGAAATCTTGAATCTTTTCTATAGTTTCTTAATAAATCTACACTTGCGACTTCTCTTGTTTGCCCAAGAATCAAGATTAAAATCTTCAATTGAATGAATTCTTTCAATCGCTCTTCAATCCTCTAGAAATTATACGAATCTTGCATCTTGTTGATGATGATAATTGATGAATATTGGTGTACGATATGTATATGAAAGGTATAAATAATGGCTGCCCATGTTGTGCATTTATAGAGGTGAAATTAGATCAGAAATCGTGCAAGGAAGTGGTTTCCATATAAAGTTATGCATAAAGAAGGAAATAAATCCGATTGCCAAATTTAAAGGGAGGCGTGCACCTCATGGACCAATTATGCTTTCAGTCGTACCTACACGGTGTTGAGGTGTGCACCTCTTTGTGAGTGGAGCGTGTGCCTCATGCAAACTTTTGCCTTGTTGCAGTTTGGTCCCTGAACTTTGATTCTTGAGTCCTTTACATCCTTTTCACATGCAATTCCTTTTCTTTAGTTTCTAATTGCATCCAATTGAACCTTTAACATCTTCAATCTTCATTTTGTGGTCCGAATACTCTATTGAATGTTTACATTTTAGTCCCCATACTTTGCTTTTTGTCTTTTTTCGTCAATTTTTCGCTTCTTTCTTTAAATTTACCTTCCAGTAGTCGTGTTTTATCTAATAAATGAATATACAATAAATTAGACATATTTCATTAAAATAACTATGAAATATCCATATTCTAGAACCTGAATAAGTGTACAAAATACACTTATCAACTAACTGCCCTAGCATGATGAAAACGAGATAAAATACTAGGCCATACATTTAGATGAATAGCATATAAATATACTCATTATTTATTCTTGATGTATATAAACCAAAAACATTGATAGGAAGATCTTACTATGAAAGTAGGTCATCAAGTTTCCAGTGTAGAGTCACATCAAAGGAGAAGTGCTTCCAGCAGATAAGTTTTGATACCTACCCTCGCTCTAGATTGACAAATCTGAATGGAACTCTCATGTAAGTTAGAAATCACCCTGATCTTGTAATGCAAAATGCAAGAATATGAATAAGGAAACATCAGACTACAAATATTCTTGGAAAAGGGATTTTTAGCTCCATGTGATTAGTTTAGTTTAAAAAAGGCTTATGATAAGGCATTAGTTTCTCATGTGATATGGTGAAATGTATAGTAATTGATTATATGACAACATTAAAGAAGAAAACTAAATTAAAATCTTTATATATACTGAACATACCCTTTAAAGGAACTAGTTAATATGTTTTCCAGCATCAATGACAGTGCAAGTAAAATGGTTTAAAACTAGAAAAATGTCTAGTTCCAGGGTTCAAAAGTTTAAATATTTGATTTGAAACGGTATTTGCCTATTTTATACTAATCTTCTCACTAAGATATTTGACATATTGACTTGTATTTTCGTTCAATTTTTTTCTAGTCAGATTTTCAAATTGATATATATGTTGATGTTTTATGCAAAAGTTGAAGCTACGTGTTATAAAGAAAGATATCAATCCTGATTGAAATGAGGATTTAATGTATTTCATCATCTTCTTCTTCTTCTTTTGCTTACTTAATTTTGTACTGTTGACACACTAAAAGTGCAACTCAAATCGAATAGCTCAAGAAATGAAGCCCAACTGGACAATTCAGGATAAAGGTCCAGATAGGGTTATTAATGAATGCAGTGGAAGCCCACGAACACGATAACATCATCGCCCAAGCCTGCAAGACGTCTAAGATCTGAGCGAACGAAATGCCTTACAGTCGTCCAGAGCTATGACCCTGTTCTCGCCCAAACCTTCGAATCTCTCAGGATCTTAGCAAACATAAGATGTTATGGTTATCCAGAAGTGCAGTTACTGAAGCAATTATTGAGTAACTTTATCACGTTCCACGATTCAAGGAGTTCAGTTGAAGATGGTTGAAGGACAAAGAATAGTGGCAGTAGTTAGAGACGGCAGTTCCAGGACAAGTTAGCCACCATAAAGAAAGTGAGTAGTTACAAAGCAATCAAGCAATTTTTAGGCGGTTGATCACGAAGAAATCATCAAGGGAATATAAAAGGAAGAGAAGACATAGAGAAAAAGACCCCGAATCAAACACTCTCAAATAGAGAATATGTAATTTCAATTTCTTAATTTAGACTTAAACATTTCTTTTCAGAACTCGTGTGCTTGCGCCCCTTAGAGGCATTTTGTTTAGTTCCAATTGTAAAGTCATTGCCAATAAAACACCCCTTTTTGGGACTTTGTCTCAAGAGGTTTGTTCCTTACACAATCGTTTGATTTTCTTTTTAATTGTTAATGACTACTCGTGCGAAACAATTTGGCACGCCCGGTGGAACATTGGTGTTTGGTGTTGAAGATACAAAAGGTGAAACAATATGCCTCAGAAATCTGATAAGGAAGCAAGTTAGGAAGGAGTCCAGTCTGTGGTCGAGCGATATGAGGAGCAGCATAACTCTCCACGAGCAGATGGACAGAGTCAAAACAGTCACAGTCGTTACGAACCAATGACAGAGTTGAGTCCTCGAACCATGCGTGTATTACTCGGAGAACTCACACAGGATGTCGTTGAACAGGTAAATCTACGAAATATTCATAATATGGAAAGATTTACCCAAAATGGGAATGCACATTATGACAACATGGCTAAACCACTAAATACTTTGAACGAAATAATGAATAAGTTGGTAGGCCAAATTTGTCAGCCAGTTGTGCCTCTTGCAAATCACTTCCAAACTAGGACAATTGTGGGACATAATCCCCCCAGTCCTAAGTCCAAATCAAGGGGTAGAACCACCTTTTGGTCCCTCTACTTCAAACCAGGGGATGGTGTAATGCCAAATCAGAATAGTGGCAATGGTACATCTAACTTGGGGGATAACCTAAACGTAAGAGACAATGTCCTAAATAATGGACAGAATGCTCCACGTGTTAATGATGGAATAAATATTCAGACTAATGGTAACAATGGTCCAAATCATGACAAGTTTGTTGTCAACCAAGGACCAAATATCAAGTCTCAAGCAAATCAACCGGTCAACCAACCTGTAGGAATTCCATATGACCCCAACGTCATGTGGAGGAATCAAATCATGGAAATAGTACAAGATCAGATGGCTTTTGGGGTACGTCCTGTCATTAGGCCGACTTACATAAAGTCATATCCTGATTGGGTAGACCAACCATATCCATGGCTTAGAGGGTATAAAGTGCCAGAATTCTCACTATTTACAGGTTTAGGAGAGGTGTCTACTCTAGAACACATAGGTCGATTCACACTGCAAAGTGGTGACGTAACTAATTACAATAAAATAAGGCTGTTTCCTAGTTCATTAACAGGAGTAGTTTTCTCCTGGTTCATCAATTTGCTAGCGAACTCTGTTCAAACATGGCAACAATTGGAGCAATTGTTCCACGCTCAGTTTTATAAGACTGAATCCGAAGTTACTTTGGTCGATTTGGCGAATCTACGTCAAATGCCAAACGAATGGGCAGAAGGTTTCCTTCAAAGGTTCAAGACAGCGAGAAGTAAATGTTTTGTACCTTCGCCCGAAAAGGAATTTGTCAAAATCGCTCAAGGCTGTCTAAGCTTTTATTTGAAAAAGAAGTTCCAAGACAAGGAATTTCCTGATCTTTTCCAATTGAGCGCGAACGTGATTAGGTATAAACGATTAATAAGAGAAGAAGAGCAAATGAAAAATTCTAGGAATGGGACTTCTTATAGAGACCCAAATTTTGATGTTCATACCATTAATTACGAGTATTACGATCAAACCGAAATGTGTTTAGCCGAATTAATCAAAGGAGACACGTATACTTGTCCTATAATGGCTAAGTCGAGACCGTCGGGCAAAGATGAGCCTATAAAAGATGAAAACAAAAAGGTTAGAACGTTCTCGTTCGATGTAACCAAAGCTGACCTTATATTTGATCAATTATATAAGGATAAACAAATAAAGCTGAGCGATAAATATAAATTGTCAAGCCTTGAACAAGTTAAGGGTAAAAAAATATTGTAAGTGGCATAATGCATGGTCACATTTGACTAATAACTGTTTGATTTTTTGCCATGTGTTACAGGATACCATTGAATCAGAACGAATTACGTTCGAAGATAAGAAGAAGATGGCAGTAGATGAAAATCCTTTTCCACAACCACTTGGGGTGAACATGTGGACGATTGGGTTCAAAAACAAATTGCCAAAATTCAAGTTGGTTATAGATGATGGAGAAGAAGACCCTGGACCACATCCCAGTGTCTTTGAACGTATCAAAGGGAAGGAGCCCAAAGAGGATGAAGACGTCCTATGTACAAGATGTAAAAGAGAAGTGAGTGGGAATACAAAAAAATCAAGAATATGGCAGCATCACCATCGCCCTAATTTTTTTCCAAACGCTCAGCCCGGTAGAGAGTGAGGTACATCGTTCTATAGGGGACCGTCTTTTGAGAGGCAGTTTGGGCCAGTGAATAATGGGAGAACATTCAGGTCGTAGCCTCGCCAACCAATGTATGGCATTCGTTCCAGTATAATGCAGGAAGGGCAATACCCTTTAACGATATGACTAGAACCCAACAAAGGCATTTTCAACGGAACTATGGACTAATGATGAGGCAACAATAGGGAATGCCACGTCCTAAGGCGCCTAAGCTACTCGAGGTGGCCAATCAAAATATTCTCAAAGACAGTGAAGAGACTGGTAGAGGTGAATCAATGAAAGAATTGCCTGAGACTTCTTCTAGGAGGTCGAAGTTTGAGTGAGACAGAAGAGATGGAAAAGATCCAGATCAGTCCCTTACTATTCAGTTCGATACGTTACCTCCTGTCATGGATAATAACTATTTGCTAGCCAATGAGTTCAAGAATAAAGAGAAAGAAGAAGAAGAGAGGGAGGATAACGAAGAAGCATGCGTGCTAGAATATAAAGAAGGTCAAACTTCTAGAGGGGCCTACGATGATGATGGTATGATGGATATCGAAAAGGAAATTGATTTGGAAGCAGAAAGAAGAAAAAGAGGAGTATCGTACAATACTCTGTTGAAGCAACTACATCGAGAAGGGGTTCGTAAAGTGGACTTGTTGGGGGAACCGTCTGGACGTTCTTTCGATTATTACGTGCTGTACAGGACGCCCAAAAGGAAAAAGAGAGTTCCTCGCTCTGAAAAGTATGGATCACCTCCAAGAATAATGTCTCCTCCCATAGGTTGGGTAACTGAAGAAGAAGCATTAGAAAACAATAAAAAGGAAATTCAGGAAACGAAAGCTCAGTGCGACATGTTGCACGTTGACTTATCATAAAAGGATAACTCGACAAAGGACAAGCAGGAAGTGGAAATAGATGCTGCCGAAAAGGTTATTTTTAAGCGACCAGTCATGAAGTTAACTAAACACTTGAGGCCATTGTACGTTAAAACTCTAGTTAACGGCATACCTGTGGCAAAAGTGCTTGTCGATAATGGAGCAGCTATAAACACCATTCCATCTAGGATGATGAGGAAATTTACAAAGATAGAAAATGATATGATCCCAACAGAAGTCTTCCTTACGAGTTTCAATGGAGGAGCAACTTCAACTAAAGGGGTTATGCCATTGGACATAACTATAGGGACAACTACTAGTACCACAGTTTTCTTTGTAATAGATGGTCCTACTAGTTACAATGTGTTATTAGGAAGGGATTGGATACACGAAAGTCGCTGCATACCCTCATCACTCCATCAATGTCTGGCTTTTTGGAATGACAAAGGCGAAGCAGAAGTGGTGCAGGCCGATCATAGACATTTTCTAGCAGAAGCAAACTCAGTAGAAAGGTTCATGTACAAAGGAAATTATGGACCTGTCAGAGTAGTCCAAGATGGAGAAGAAACTCAAATTGTGGCGCAGAATGAAGAGCCGTTTTCGATGGATGCACTCACTGAAACGGTCAGTCAGATGAGGCCGAACATAGTGGTCCTAGAAGAGCCAGTAATTGGCAAAAGAGTAATCAAGGAGTTTTAAATGAGTTGTAAGCAACCAAGGCAAATGGCCGATATTCAGGCCTTCAAAGCCAAATTAATGGCTTTCAATAAAGAATGCAAGGACAAGATGAAAGAAGAAGCAAACTTGAAAGCATTGAAAGACAAATTGGCAGTGCTCGAGTTGGAACAAAATATTGGCCGAGAAGTTAACAAGGTGGATTGTTTAGAAGAAGAAGTGCCTATAACGGAATTGGACGATGAAGTAATAGGGATCACCAAGCCTGGATACACTCAAACACAAGACCCTCTGATTAAAGTGAATATTGGTAATGAAGGGGAAGATCACCCAACCTTCGTCAGCCAGATACTCGATCAAGAGGTTAGTGATAAATTAATCGCTTTATTAAAAGAGTATAAGGATTGTTTTGCTTGGGAATATGAACATATGCTTGGTTTAAATAGGGATTTGGTAGAACATAAATTGCCAACCAAACTAAATTTTAAGCCTCATAAGCGACCTCCTAGGCATTTTGCTCCTACTGTACTTCCGGAGATTAAGAAAGAAATAGAGCGATTATTAAAAATGAGCTTTATTAGAATAGCTAGATATGTGAATTGGTTGTCCAATATCGTGCCAGTGCTAAAAAAGAATGGTAAATTAAGGGTGTGCATAGATTTTAAGAATTTAAACATAGCCACACCCAAAGATGAATATCCAATGCCTACGGTAGATTCTTTAGTAGACTCGACTGTCGGACACGTAATATATTCCTTCATGGATGGGTATTCAGGATACAATCAAATTTATATAGTTGAGGAGGATATACACAAAACTGCATTTAGGTGCCCTGGATCTCTAAGATGTTTTGAATGGGTAGTTATGCTCTTCGGCCTAAAAAATACAGGAGCAACTTATCAAAGGGCAATGAACTTGATTTTTCATGATATGATAGGCAAGTTTGTTGAGGTGTATGTAGATGATATAGTGGTTAAATTCATTAAAGAAGATGACCATTTTGAACAATTGAGATATTCATTTGAGAGAATGAGGCAATATAAACTAAAATTAAACCCCTTGAAATGTGCATTTGGCGTTAATGCAAGAAACTTCCTTGGTTTTTTAGTGCACAAAAGGGGGATTGAACTTGATAAAAATAAAGCAAAGGCTATTTTAGAGGCCAAATCACCTAGCAATAAAAAGGAATTGAAAAGGTTTCTAGGCCAAGTAAATTTTTTAAGATGCTTTATTTCTAACTATGCAGAGCGAACTAAAGCTTTTTCGCCACTTTTAAAGTTGAAAAATCAGGACGAATTCGTCTGGAAAGAAGAGCATCAAATGGCTTTTGAAAGTCTGAAGACATATTTATCAAGTCCACCAGTGTTGGTGTCACCAATCCAAGGACGGCCAATGAAAGTATATATATCGGCTGAACAAGAATCAATAGCTGGAATGGTCGCGCAAGAAGACCAATCTAGTGAAAAAATGGTGATTTACTACTTGAGTATACAGTTAACAAAATGTGAATGTAATTACTCTACCATTGAAAAATTATGTCTTGCATTGTATTTCACGTGTACGAAATTAAGGGCTTATTTACGGCCCGTTACAATTTATTTGATTTCTAAAGTAAATTTGGCTAAGTATATGTTCTCTCACCCTATTTTACACCAAAGGGTAGGCCTTTGGACGTTAGCATTATTAGAATTCGAAATACAATACATACCCCAAAAAGCAATCAAAAATCAGGCTTTGGCTAACTTTCTGGCCGATCATCCATGCCTTGACATGCCTGAAGAAATTGAATTAGAAATCAATTCGTTCGAATTAAAACCTTGGGTTTTGTATTTCGATGGGTCAAAAACTTCTAAAGGTGCAGGAGTAGGAGTAGCATTAATAAATCCTTTAGGGATTTGTTACAAGTTTGCATTCACTTTGGATAGGATGTGTACCAACAATCAAGCTGAATATGAAACCTTAATCGTGGGCCTAGAATCGATGATAGATAGGGAAGTGAAGAATGTGATCGTTAGAGGCGATTCTCAATTGGTAATTCACCAATTGATTGGTGACTTTAAGTGCTAAAGTGATTCCATTATAAGTCAATATGAAATTGCCCAAGAGTTGTTGGAAGAATTCGACCAAGTAGAGTTTCAATGTGTTAATAGGATATATAATAACGTAGCAAATGAGTTGGTCCAGATGGCCTCAGGGTATTCAAAGGTTTTAAATTGGAAATCTACCTATGAATATGGAGCAATATTGCCCGTAGTCCAAAGGAGGGCGAGAAGGATTGAAATTCACTGCATACAAGATGGAGATATAATAGATTGGAGGGCAGAGATTAAAATGTTCTTTAAAGAACCTAATAAAGGAGATAGTAGAAAAATGAAGTTGCGTTTGCTAAACTATACACTGATAGATGAGAAGTTGTTTAAGAAACGCTCTGATGGTATATTGCTAAAATGTGTAAGTTTGCAAGAAGCCAGAACAATCATGGCAGAGGTGCACGAAGGGATATGTGGAGCTCATCAAGCTGGCCAAAGGATGAGATGGTTAATTATTAGGAATGGGTATTTTTGGCCCAAGATGGGAGAATCATGTGTTCAATATGCAAAGAGTTGTCTAGCATGCCAAAAGTATGGTCCAATACAAAGGGCGCCAGCACAAAAGATGGCACCTATTATCAAACCTTGGTCGTTCAAAGGTTGGGCAATAGACCTAATAGGGAAGATTTATCCCCCATCGTCCAAGCAACATACCGTTGTTATAGTTGCAACTGATTTTTTCATTAAGTGGATAGAAGCGATATCTTTAAGGGAGATCACCCAAAGAGTGTCATAGAATTTATCCGTGATCATATTATTTATAGATTTGGAATTCCACAAACTTTGATGGTAGATCACGGGACTTCTTTAAATGGAGATCAAGTGAACAAATTCTTGAGCGAGTTTGGAATTAAATTAGTGAACCCCTCACCATATTACGCTCAATCCAACGGACAATCAGAATCTTCTAATAAGATTTTAAAAAAGTCATAAGGAAAATGATAGATGAAAATGTCAAAAATTGGCACGAATGTTTAAACAAGGCCTTATGGGCTTATAGGACGTCGCCTCGGTCAAGTACCAAAATTACTCCTTTCCAACTTACTTATGGACAGGAGGCCGTTTTGCATATGAAAATTAACGTGCAATCGATCAGAGAGTATTTGCAACATAAGTTAAGTGATGATGAGTATACCGAATCACTAATTCAGAACTTATTGGAGTCGAACGAACTAAAGTTGGATGTCCTAGATAGATTGCAAGTTCAAAAACAAAGGATGGCTAAGTTTTATAATAAAAAAGTTATAGCCAAGTCATTTTGCCTGGACGAATTGGTTTGGAAAACAATACTCCTTATGGGAAATATTTAAAAAAAATATGTTCCTTCCTTATAGGAAAGTGAACAAATAAAAGCGTAATCAAATCTCATTGAACGATCGTATATAAAATAAGGGGGGCCAGAGCAAAATACATTCAAATAAATTCCTTTATTATCAAACATTCATTACAAAGTTGCAAGATACAAAATATTAAATGCTCTATATGCTACAATTGAGAGCAAAATAATCTCTCGATCGATTGCCAAGTAAGAGCCAAGTAAGAGGATGAACTGACCTTGATTGCCATCATGATCGCACTGCTACAAAGGCAAGTAGAGAGGCCGAGAAGTACTCTTAACAAGCAAAAGGGAAGAGAAGCACCCTCACATCGCCTGCCTAATTGCATCGCTGTAATAACGGGCAAAGAGACTGAGAAGCACTCTTAGCAAGCAAGGTGGTTTGCAGGCATCCTCAAAAATTGTCTTCCATCATTGAACTCCTTGTAAGGAATATGGAGACAATGGGAAGAACTTCGCTGGCTAAAAAATATTTCCTATATCTCCCATACCAAAGGTGACATCAAAATAGGTAGCAAAATGGGTGGATCAAATGATCCATTTCTATGGAAGACGAAAATTTTGATCGATCCTTGAAATGCCAAACGATGGCAGCAAATTAGTTTTTGAAGAAAAGAATGGAAATGAAAATGAAAAGTGCGAAATATACGTGCATTTATAAGGGCATGAAGGTGAAGAGATAGAATATGAACGGCCGCATTTGTGCCTAGTAATTGGAGTCGAGTGGCCCAAAGTCTTGGAAAAAGAAACAGAAATACCAAGAGAGAATGTAAATGAATCTTATCATAAAGCAGTTAAATGCTTGAGGGGTTGACGATTAAGGACAAACGTCAATAAAAAGACAAGAAGATAAAATAGTTGTTCGTTAATGACAATGGCTGCTGTTACATTCAAAATTGGCAATGGCTATCAGTACGAGGTTACAAGAGGAAAGTTAATACGAAGTTACAAAAAGAAAAGTTAATGCATTAGATGTCTTAATTACAATTCGCCCCAGACCGAACGAATTCTTTCCCTAAGTCTCCCCCAATTCTTGCTCTGCTGAAAAGAAGTGATATTCAATTCAACTACAAAATCATCATCAACCTCCAGCTTCTTGTACTGCTCGACCAAAGACATGGTTCGCTCAATTCCTTGGGAAGCATTACGCTTTTTAGCAGCCATTCTCGCTTTGCAGTCATCCATCCTTGCTTGAAGTTCCTTCATTTGTGCAGCCAAACTGGTCATCAAAGAGTCTTCAATCATAATTTTAGAAGAGATTTCTTTCAATTCGTCCTCAGCTTTGTTAATCTCCAGAAGCAAAGACTCTCTTTCAGATGCAGCGCGAATATATTGAGTACTCCTAGCCTTCAGTTCAACATTTTTTGCCAGCAAAGAGAGGATATCGGAATGGACAACTTTCAACGTCGCTTTAAAATCAGCAGGGATATTAAGCGATGAAAGTGTCAGTGCTTGCGCCAACTTCGCACTCAAATGCTCAAGTTTATCCTTATGTTTGGCAGCACTAGCCTAACTGATGTCCATGTCCATAAAAGATACATACTCAAATATCGACTGCTTGAGAAACTTCATATCTTCCTCTGAAGAAGCAGAAGGATGACGGGTTGAAGAGGGCGAGACGTCTTGACTTGCCTCCAGGAATTGAACAAGTCGCGGATGGAACATACGATCTCATCAGCATCCTGCAAAGAAAAATACCGACATTGAAGGTTTTCACTACAATGAACAAAGTGAAAATAAAAGTGAAGTAAAAGGTTACCTCATTAGCAATTTTGGGAGGTGCCACATCACCAATTGGCTCCACTACCTATGGCCCCACCACTGGTGGAGACTTCCCCTTGTCTAGGCGAGAAGACTCTGCTACAACGGGCAGACCCATAGGAGCCTTTGGATGATTAAAGAAGCAACAAATCAGGAACCAATAGCACAAGCAAAGGTAAAACATCAAAAAATGTATTACCTTCTGGTTCGACGTTTAGGGGGTCGGAGCCCTAGGAAAAAGGGGACTGAAGGTTTCTCTTTAAGTGTAGTCCCTTCATCAGCTGGTTTGGACGAAGCAGCTCCAGCAGAGGATGATGGAGCAGGAGCTGCTAATACCAAAGCCTTCAAAGGAGAGGCTGAACTTTTCTAAGAAATTCAAGAAAACCATTAGCACACAGAAAGGTATGCTTGTGAGTAAACAGAATTCAATTACCTTTCTCCTGACGAT
The DNA here is from genome assembly GCF_002742605.1 of Olea europaea var. sylvestris. Taxonomy (NCBI): domain Eukaryota; kingdom Viridiplantae; phylum Streptophyta; class Magnoliopsida; order Lamiales; family Oleaceae; genus Olea; species Olea europaea. The sequence goes on along the minus strand of NW_019267230.1, from coordinate 281,249 downwards.
GAGAAGAGTGTCATCATCATCATCATCATCATCATCATCATCATCCTCCTCCTCTAAAATGGAAGATGCTGAAGCTGGCCGTTTGTGGCTTGGGATACTCTTAGCTACAGTAGGTTTGACAGGTAGAGAAGTGGAAGAACGAATGGATTGTTTAGCATGAGCAGGTGAGGAAGGATTCCTAATGCACACAGGGATGACCAAAATAGGAAAAGTGGAAGGAATGTTTGGCTGATCCAGTGAATGGAAAGCACGATTGACATCAGTGGCAAACAATCTGCGCTTCACTGATGGCCAGAGCTGTTCAAAAAGAGGGTGAACGACACGGCTAGGATTGAAGGGGGCTAATGAAAAGTCACTCGTCCAAAGAATATTGCGAGTATCTATAGCTTGTGCCTCTACCTTATTAATGGTGTGAAAGTGGTCTATCAAATTTTTTGAATAACAGGGGGGAACAGGCCAAGTTTGGCCAAAACCAAATTGGCGAGCAAAAAATTGAGGAGCATATATTTCAACCCCAGCTTTGGCATTGGTTCCAGTTAAAATATCATGGAACAACTCCCTCCCAGTCAAAAATTGAACCCAAACGAGCAGAGAGGCGCTCGCACTGTTCAAGGTAGATGGAGGTTGCACATAATCCGGAGTTAAATGGGTAGGAAAGGGAAAGAAGGAAGGAATTGAATTTAAAGTATAAAAGAATGAAAAAATCTCCCTTCTAGACATATTTACAGGGCTCAATGGGTCAATGGCTAGCTCATAGCAGTTGGCAGAACGAAGGGACACGGATAGAGCACCAAGTGATGGAAAATAGGCTCTCAACCACAGTTGACTGAACCAAAGAGGCCCACTGCCAGTGAAAGATGCACCATTCTTCAATTGAAATTGAAGAGAAGTCATGCCTCTATAGAGGGCAGCCAAAAAGAAAGAACACAAATTCAAAAGCCTACAACGTGCCAATTCGTGCGCTATGGGTAAATAGCTCATAGAAGGCTTTATATTAGGCACACGCAAAATATATTTATAAATTCAAATCTGAAGAAAGGTCACACGCTCAGTGTGGGAAGGCTCAGCATTTGAGTGATTATAATAGCCTTGCAGGCTTGAATAGGACTCGGTGAGTTTTTTGTCAAATTTTGGGGCAACACCGGAAATTAAAATACCAGGGAAAATGTTGTCGCCCAAAGGTGGAAGATTTATCAGGGCCCCAACATCCCTTAAAATAATGGACATGGGACCAAGAGGGAAAATAAAAGTATTATATTCAGAAGACTAAAAACTTAAAGCAATAGGAAAAAGTGTTGGGTCAAAGTGCGAATATCTTTTTCGCAAATCGGCCTCAGCGGCAAAGAGTTCAGGAATGGAGGACCTTGAGTACAAGGGAACAGCTAGCCCACTGCCACTTGTTCGACGGCTTCGGCATTGTTAAATGAAGGACCCAGATAGAACTCATTAAGTTCGGCATTGGCTGGTGCAAGAAAGTTCGGGTTTACCTATGGCCGAGTGAGGATTTTCTGAAAATCTTCAAAGCTAAAAGAGTCGTCATATTGGGTTTGTGGAGCAGCCATTGAGAACGAAATACAGTTTTGTTAAAGTTTGCTTGAGAAACGTAGCAAAGAAGCAAGAAGATGAACAGTGGTATGGCGAGAAAGAAGCGCAAAATAATGAGACGTAATTTAGTGGTACAATGAAATGGCGTGTCTTTGGGGTTTATAAAGGTTTGTAGCATCGCATTTTTTCAGGCTATGGAAGGAAATAATGATTGAAATTCTTGGAAATTTCAAATGTTGTTAGGAAACACAAAGTAAATATGGCAAATATTAATAATTGGTATTAATTCTGCCATATTGGGGAGTAATTGTTGACACACTAAAAGTGCAACCCAAATCAAATAACCCAAGGAATAAAGCCCAACTGGACAATTCAGGATAAAGGCCCAGATAGGGTTATTAATGAATGTAGTGGAAGCCCACGAACACGGTAACATCATCGTCCAAGCCTGCAAGACGCCCAAGATCTGAGCGAATGAAGTGCCTTACAGTCGTCCAGAGCTATGACCATGTTCTCGCCCAAACCTACGAATCACCCAAGATCTTAGCAAACATAAGATGTTATGGTTATCCAGAAGTGCAGTTATTGAAGCAATTATTGAGTAACTTTATCACGTTCCACGATTCAAGGAGTTCAGTTGAAGACGGTTGAACAACAAAGAGTAGTGACAGCAGTTAGAGACGGCAGTTCCACGATAAGTTAGCCACCATAAAGAAAGTGAGTAGTTACAAAGCAATCAAGCAGTTTCTAAACGGTTGATCATGAAGAAATCATCAAGGGAATATAAAAGTAAGAGAAGACATAGAGAAAAAGATCCCGAATCAACACTCTCAAACAGAAAATATGTAATTTCAATTTTTTAGTTTAGACTTAAACATTTCTTTTCTATACTCATGTGTTTGCGCCCCTTGCAGGCATTCTGTTTAGTTTCAATTGTAAAGTCATTGCCAATAAAATATCCCTTTTTGGGACTTTGTCTCAAGAGGTTTGTTCCTTACACAATCGTCTGATTTTCTTTTTAATTGTTAACGACTACTCGTGCGAAACATGTACATACAATATAGTATTAAGTTGTCTTCTTTAATACAAGTAATTTCAATTTTTATTCTTACATCCCAAAATATACATAAACCGAGGTTAATGAAATTTTTATTGAATAAACACCCACTCCTACTCAATATTTTAAAGTAATGAATTTTAATTATAAATAATTATCAATTGTTCACATTAATCAAATTAATATATGCTTTAATTATTACGAAGTTTGCTTTTAGAAAAATTTATTTTAAATTAAATTAATCAAGAAATTTTTAAATAATTATCAGTTGTTCATATTAATTAAGGCCCTGTCTGGCTGTGATTTTAAGCTGAATTTGGACCGTTGCTGATCAAAAATTGCACCGTTGAACAATTTTTTAATGGAAATATTCTGACATCTTTGCAGTACAACAACAGGCCATTTACTCTCATTTTTCCAATATTACCCCCGTCATTACACACTCTCAACTGCCAAGATTCTCTCCCCCTTTTCCTTGCACCAGCACCTCACATTTCGCATATTTCTCTCCCTACAAACACCCGACGACGAACTTCCAGATCTAGTCGTAAATATTTTTTTCCTTCAATTAGCGCTCTGATAGCACAAAGAAGGAATTTTTTCCCCATCAAATCCTATTGTCTGAGAGTTTTTTTCCCCGTCAAATACGGACTCATGTTAGGCGGTAGACGACGATGAACCTGCTTGCCGGAATACAGCTTGTGAGCTCACAACATGGACCCATATGTCCCCTCAGTAAGTGTTTTCAATTCCAAATTTTTTGTTGCACCTACAGAACACACAATTTTGAACTGAACCCAACTTATTTAACGAACTCGTTTTATCCGTTTCTTGTCGCAGACAGGTGGAAACGTAAATTCGTCACCCTCCAACCCTTTTCCCAGCATGACCCAACCAGTACCACCAACGCGCAAGCACGCCCAATGGAATCCACATGAGAACCGGATTTTCATTGCCGCGTGCGAGACGGTGATAGCCAACGGTCACCGTAACGGAAAGTGCTTCACGAAACACGGATGGGACCAACTCATCCGTTTGTTCAATTCGAACTCCAGTCACCGTTGGACGAAGCAGCAGCTGAAGAATCATTGGGATGGTCTTCGAATGAAGCACAAACGTCTGATGGAGCTTATTCACAGTACTGGAGTGGAGTACATCTCCAAAACGGGATATATTGCTGCTTCCGACGACTGGTGGGAGAGAAAGATGAAGGTACACTGCTTAATATGGTCATTTTTTGCATTTTACAAATTGAATTGCTTTCAAACTGGGAAACTCGTGCAATGTCCTGCTATTGATTTTCTATTCACTATGGACCCTCCCCAGTCAGCATCTTCATAGTTCTCAGGATCCTGATATTCATTCTTTTTGCATAGACTTGCCAAGGGATTTTCTTAAATTGTTAGGTTCAATGATTGGAATTTAATCATGAAAATAGTGCGAAAAAAGTAAAAATGTTAGATCTTGAAGAAGGAGACATGCTATGCTGTCCTTATGCGTGTTTGGCCCTCGTAAATATTGTCGTCTGTGTTCAATATATATCAGTAACCCAGATCCAAGACTTTGGAGTAATTAGGTGAGTTTCACTAGAAATGTTGTGTAATTAGGCTGTGTTTACAGTCAGAAATCCTAAATATATTGGCCCCATACGGGATAAATAACACATTCAAGAGGGAAAAAAAGAGAATCGATTGCCTCATAAGGTCAGGAAAATAGCCAGTTTTATTCTTAAGATTCCGGCTGTATACACATGGGATGACGTTTCTTTATTATAAATCACCAACTTCTTGGGAAATCTGTCTAGAAGCTTAAATGACCATCTCATCTAAAAACATGAAAAAATATTGATTTGTCTCCTCAAACTTGTAATTTCAATTTCAAGTGACTATTGAATGGCTTTGAGGCATGGGGCTCTGTTTCTTCCAACACTCAAGGTGACTTACTGACTATTACTTTCGATATGCACAACACAGTTTATTTTTCAAATTTTGACTACACAAGTTTCTATGCTATGTTGAAACCATTGCTGTTTTGAAGCATTCTGATGTTCAACTTCTTCTGCATGTGTAACAAGAAAATAAGGACTACAAAGAATTCAAAGGCAAAGACTGCAGGGAGGTGTACAGCCTCAAGGTGCGATTCAGGGATGCATATGACAACGATAAGTATGTAGTCACACCCTCAACAATGTGTGGGACAGGCTTCTCCATGTTCGAAGATAGTGGACTCGAGGACCTATGCGACAGTCAACCGCTTGACAAGGAAGGCACCGGGTCAAGTGATGAGAGCGAGAAAACAGAATTGGCTGGATCCAATGCAGACATGTCAATGCCGCAAAGTGGGGATAAACGTAGGTCTGGCGGCAATAGCAAAAAAGGTAAGAGAGCAAAAATGTCCGCCTCGGATGTATAGGACGCTGTTAACCGTGCTTCCACTGCCAGTGAAAAGGTAGCAGCTACAATCAACAATTTGCTGGGTCCTAATGTTCCAGACGCGCAGATGCTCATGAACGAGATGTTGTCGACTGGCCGACTGCACAAGAAAACTGATATGTACTTCTGGACGTTGAGCTTCCTGTCACTGAGGCGTAATAGGGAGATACTTGCAATGCAGGAAGACGCGAACGACAAACTGGACTGGGTCGAGTGGAGCTGGCTGGAGCACAGAAAGGCTCATCCGAAGTGAAATCTGCGGCACAGAAAATTTTCCCCTTACAGCAGTTTTATGTAGACATTTTTAATTGTGTGTTGTTTTTTCATTTTCATTTTGGCATGTCTATGTGAACAAAAATGGGACTTTACTACTAAGTGATCTCACGAATCCACAACTGCAATGAAATATTTCATGTCACTTTCAAAAGATTATGTACATGTTGCCATTGCATGCCAATTACTATACGTGCCTGAACATTAACTCATTCCAAGGGTCCTATTCAAACAATGACCCACAGTTGGTACACTGGCCATCAATTGAGTCAAGAATCTTTTTTTTTTCATGAGCTTTTCTTCCTGCCAATGTCCATTTTAATTTGTACTAATGACAGTAATCTGTGGAGCAACGTCTATTAAAGAGAAAGTGCAAACAATCCCTTCCATTCTCACAAAAACTTGAACTTCCAAGGAACGTAGCTTGGGTTTTTTTTTCAGTGCTTCTTTTGCAATTACTAAGTGAAAATGGCGAATTTCAATTTCAACTGTGTGCTTCTGCCGTCCTCTGAATGTGAAGATGAGATCGGGGAGGAGGAACTTCTGCAAGAGCTCGAAGAGGACATCATCGAGTGGTTTCGCTACTGCAGAATGTCCTCTATAGATGTGGCAACTTACTATCGCGAACAGAGACGTCGAATTAGAAGATTTCCCTTCGCAAGGAATGGACACATGTTTATGCTAGACGCCATGCAATGTAATCCCGAACAGTGTTATGCAGAATTCAAGATATATCCTGCCATGCTGCGTACGTTCACTCATATACTCCGTGACGAATATGGACTGCGTAGTGGCCAGCAAGTTGATGTGTATAAACAAGTTGGAATGTTTTTATGCATATTAGCCCATGGGAAGGGCTACAGACAGGTTCGAACTTTGTTCAATCATTCTTTGCAAACTATTGGGCACTATTTCAAAATTGTGCTTGATGCCGCATGCGAATTTGCTATAAGCCTCATCAGACCTGATCCAAACTATAATCACGGTGCGGAGCATCACGTACCAAATTTGAACCAGCATCCGCTATTCGAGAATTGCATAGGTGCAATTGACGGAACGCACGTGCAAGCTATCTTGCCGCGGGACGAACGAGTAAATTTCATCGGACGCAAGGGCATTCCAACACAAAATGTTCTGGCAGCATGTGATTTTAATTTATGTTTCACATTTGTGCATGTAGGGCGGACGGGAACAACGCATGATTCACGCATGTTGGCTCGGTCTATATATGGTCCTGAAATTGATTTTCCCCATCCTGCCCCGGGAAAATTTTATCTTGTCGACTTAGGATTCGCCCATAGACCTGGGTACATGGCTCCATACAAGGGTTCTGATATACTGTATCATTTTCAGCAGTTCTACAACGGTGAGACGGGTCGTAGACGAAACTTTCGCAACGCACGTGAGAGATTTAATTTTAGGCATTCGTCGTGCAGAAACGTTATCGAGCGTGCCTTTGGTGTGTGGAAAATTTCGGTGGAAAATACTCGATCGTATGCCCAGTTATAATTTCAAAATGCAAACTGCTGTTGTCTTAGCCACGATGGGTATACACAACTTCCTTCGACGGGCAGGAGTTGTCGATAAAGCGTTCACAAGGGTGGAGACAGATCCGGACGCGGCAGAGGTAGAACTTCCAAATGAACAGGAGCAAGCCGCTGCTGAATTGAATGCTCCAGAAACGCAACGAAATGAATGGGATCATGTCCGCGACTTTTTGGCTCAAAGTCAGTGAACGTGTATTCATATGTGGTTGAAAAGTAGTTTTGAAAAATAAAATGGTTAAAAAAGTGGTTTGGAAAAATGTGAAAAATAAATTTATGGTGAATTTTGCTCGAATTATGGTGAATTTTGGTATTTAACTTGCTCGAAATATGGTGAATTTTGCATCAACTGTTTGAATTGGCAAACTACAAAATTATTTATTAGACAATGCATTTTGGAACCACGTTCAAGCATGACAAGTTACGATAATACAAGGACATTAAAGTTAAACAAATTGATAAACAAACATGTTAAATCGTACACAAATTTTGGCAAATTTTTGTGCAATATCTTAAGGATACGATTTAAATCGTGTAAAAAAAATTTGTGCAATACCCTTAAGAAAAAAGGAAAAAATTGATCTCATACTTAAAAAAAATAATAATAATAAAAAATAAAAAAATAAAAAAAAATAAAGACAAGAACTTGTGTTGCCTCTGTGTCACAGAGACGTGTTTTGCCCTTTATTTAATTTTTTTTTTGTTTTCACGTTATTTTTTTTAAAGTATCATATTTTCTTTATTTTTTTTCTTGGTCGTCTGAATTCATGCCTCCCTTTCATATCAATTTTGTTTTTCATCGATATACATAATTTTCATATTTCTAACGTTGTAAATACAAGTTTTTCGAACCAATGGAAAAAAATATATAACTCCTTTTTTTCTTCTTCGTCGTCCGAATTCATGCCTCCCTTTCTTACTGTTACTTTTTCTTCTCGATCAATTAATTTTTTAAATAATCTAATAAAAATTTTGACGTCATTTAGAAAATTTCCTAATAAATTTAAATTTTTTTTATCTAGAAACATCATTAAAAAAATTAAGAATTTCGATAACAAGCTAACTTTAAAAATTTATCGACGATTGTACGATAGTCAAATACATAGATCTTTTATATTCTCTCGAAGTTCATTTCGAGATCTATATTATAGACATATCGAATGATCTAAATTTTTTTCCTCCTTATTTATATTTTTTTTTTAAGTATGAGATCAATTTTTTCCTTTTTTTCTTAAGGGTATTGCACAAATTTTTTTACACGATTTAAATCGTAAAGATATTGCACAAAAATTAGTAAATGGGGAGGGGAAGAGAGCGGTTCTGTTGTGCATTATTGATTTGTTTTAATTTTTGTCATGTTTTTTTTGCTTTTGGTCAAATTATGGTCTCTTTTTTTTCTTTTTTTTTTTGCTTTTAGTCAAATTAAGTAGGCCCATGCACCACATTGTTGTGGTTGGGAATTGAGTGGATGTCATAATGACTGCAAAATTCTCGATCAATTTACATGACAAAATGAGGAAAGATAAATAATGAACTACAGGATAAAATGGTCACTTTGGCAAATTTTTACAAGGCCATGCACGTTGTTGCCTGACAGTGGGCCATTGTGATGTGACTGGAAAATTAATTCTTGTGGAGTAATAATCTCTACCAGACGGGCCCTAAATTAATATACAGTTTAATTATTACAATATTTTCATCCGTAAAATATTTAATCTAAATCAAATTAATAAAAAATCGGTGTACAGTGATATGCATCCTAGTCATACTATCACGAGCGACGTATATATATATATATATATATATATATATATGATATCTAAAACAATAATACTTTTTAAAATAATTTATAACATCCATAAAATGATAAATTGACAATTATTTATGGCTCTAAAATGCCTCAAAAATTAAATTAAAAACTAATTGGACATAAGCTCAATATTTAATCTAAATCTTCAACTTAAAAATCTTCAAGAATCCAAGAGCAATTGAAATTTGTCACAATCCTAGTAAAAATTAGTGTCCAAAATTTAACTTGTCAAGATCCTACCCGACCCGACCCGCAAAGTGAATTCAGACCCAAGGTCAATCGGGATCTACTAGAAAACCTATGACGTGAATATGTGCAAACAGTGAAGCAGCAAGCTACTATAGGCAACAACTGTGCCTGGTTGCATCAAGCAGCACACAGCTGCTGCTGCCCAAGGAGTTTGCTACCTTTGCATGTTGTCGGCAGTAGCTGTTTTTCGCTTTTTTGTTCATTCTTTGACCTTCATTGTCGAGTCTTCAATCTTCAATTAATTTACAAGATTCAAGAATGACCAGAAATAATAATTTCATGAATCTATGTCTTGTAAGCACAAAATTTTGAATCTAGTTGAAAAGAAAATTAAACCAAGATAATGGAATCATAACCCACCTATCTTGTTACAAACTTGAAATAACAAATTACATCAAGAAGTAGCCACAAATAGTTGAATCAAGTTTTAAAATAAACCAATTATCAATCAACATATAATAAATTATTCGTAAACATTGCTTGAGTAGAACATACTATCAAAATTCAGAAATAACAAGTATGTGAACGATCTAACTTGGTTCTAGTACCCCTTTTTGAAATGCAAAAATAGCATTACCCAGACATCAGAGATTTTTTTTAATTCAATAAACAAGATCGTCTAGATATTCACCTATAAGTTATATCAAAAATAGAGGATTCGAATCTTTACCTAAATTCATTTGTTAATTCTTGAATACATTCTAAATCGCGAACTTCTAACATTTTAATTCCAAAAACTTGATGCTCAAAACTTCCAAATCTTCTATGACATTCTCCAAAGTCAAATATATACAAGTGGGTATGCACTTTCTTTTAATTAAATCAAAAAACTAATTCTTGAATCAGACAATTGAATAAAAGAAAGAAAGAAAGTTCTCTCTTTTTCTCTCCCCAAATTTAAATACTATGGAATTTTTGTATTATTGTTATTCTAAGATTTCTATATCCATCTAGTCTCTATTTATAGAGATAAAGATGTCCGAGTCCATGTACAAAAATGATTACAATTTCCAGTATGACTCTAAATTAAAATCCAAATAGGAGTTTTAATTAAAGTGTACATCCAATTAGTTTAAATTTAATTGCATGCGTAGTCCTAAAACTTCAATTACAATTATAATTAAAAGTTTACAATTTTATACTAATTACAACCAAGTACAAAACTTTATTGTAATTACAATTAAGCTCAAAAATATTAGATTACATTTAATTAATATTCTCTGCTTCACTAATTCTCATGCTCCGAACTCATAGATATATTCTATCAATCAAATTGATCTCACTCATTAATAAATCAAAGAACCATTAAAATTACAAAAAGATACATAACTCTGTCAAAGGATTTAAATGAAATACACAGTAATCAAACATAATTTAATTATCCGCACGATCATGTTATAGAATTAAATTTGATATGTGGTCCGTTCAATATATTACAAGTGTCCTAGTTCACCTTTAACTACTTCTATGATAAGAACAGGTTAAAAACTTGAATAGTGAATCGGTCAATACTATAAATTTCCAATACAAGGTGCCAACCTGTATATATTGGTTGTAAACAAATTATTTATGATCAATGTATAAATTATGTCACGCTGTACTCCTTATCGCAATTATCTAACTTACATAATCATAAGTGATTATAGACACTTTAATTTGCATGCTCAATAATAAATAAATGCAATAAATAAAATAAATGTTTATTTATGATAAATTATTATTTTATCATAGCAAAATATACTATATGAACACACAATCCAACAACTCATCACAATGTTAAATTTTGGGTAATTAGCACAAAACGTCCTTACCTTTCATGAATTTTGTGGAAAACGTCCATACCTTTCGTTTTTGGCGCATTTCATCCTTACATTTACATTTTCTTGTGCAAAACATCATTTTCATCATTTTTCTCAATAAAAAGTTATAAAATGACTAATATACCCTTCTATTTAAATAAAAAAATAAAGAACTAAATGCAATTGTAGTTCCAAATAAAAAAATTCTCCATCTCCACCTCCTCTTTTGAATTTTTTTAAAAATTGGAACTATAATTGCAATTAGTTCTGTATTTTTTTTATTTAAATAGAAGGGTATATTAGTCATTTTATAACTTTTTATTGAAAAAAATGATGAAAATGATGTTTTCCACAAGAAAAGATAAAGATAGGGATGAAATGCGCCAAAAAACGAAAGATAGGGATATTTTCCACAAAAATCATAAAAGATAGGGACATTTAACATTTTGTGCTAATTACCCTTAAATTTTTCTCTTCAAATTCAAATTCAAATTCAAATTGAATATATAAAGCAAGTTTATGTCACTACAAATTTAAATGGGTGGCAAGTGACATCCAACGGGATAATGAATTGCCAATGCCGCCCCTTCTGCCTCAATTAAAGTCTCTTTCCTCTAATCATCATGTCTCCGAGCATACTATAACTGCATCTGGCTTGGATAATTGATCCAGTCACTGCAAAATCAACATAATTTATGTTGTCCTTCCATCCATTTGCCTCCGTAACACATGGATACATCTTTTATTGCTGTAAAAAGGTTAGTACAGATCAATGAATAAGTCGAGAAAAATTGTCTAAAAAATGAATAAACAGATTATCGAGCACAAGAACACACAACGGCGTATGTTGAAAGACATTGAATCGCCACAGCTTATATACCGATACAGAAACAGAAAGTCTACATGACCAACACAAATAGGAGTCACGCATCAAACCAAACGAAGGAACTTATACACGAATCAGCAGAGGCCAATAAACCAACCTATTTTATATTCAGACATATGCTAAGAATACAGCCTCACTTAATTCGTTTCTAGAAACACAAATTCCATCGCGTTATGAAGACAATACAACCAAAATCATTTCCCACACACGGCGCCATAGATTGATGGGAATATATTCATAAGTCACAATACATACTCCATAATCCGGAAAATTTTGGTTGTTTGAGTAAAATTGGTCAAGTTTCATTTTCAATCACATATTTCAATGAATATATAAGCACTATTCATTTATTCATCACTCATTTTAAGCGATTTATTAAATTGTTTATAAATTCTTTCCAAATGGAGCTAATAATTGATTCGTAAATGTTACCTTCACAGTGGCATTAGGTCACGGTTCTTAATACCAAGGTTCAATGATTTTTTTCCCAATGAATCTACAATATATTTTATTGTGAATGTGTGATTAAAAATGAATATCGAATTTTCAAATAATGGCCATCAAATAGAAGCAATGAACAAATTTTCATCTCAAAAGGCAAGAAATACATATTTTGTATAAAGCTGAACATAGGTTAATAAGAATTTGTGAAATAAATCCTTTCTCATTATTGGTGGTGAAGTGTTTAATCGATTTTAATTTATCTTTGAGTAATAATATTTAGTATTATTGGTATTAAACACCAATCTAGATGACAACTGCATGATATTATACAATAAATTCATTTTAAATGCAATGTCACACAGCATTATTCTTTTATCTTTTTCATACTATCAATTTGTTGCTTTGTTTTGTTTCTAGTGTTAAAGATATGGAAAATATTGTTGAGAATAATATCTATTATATTTTTCCTTTTAGTGTAGGATTATTTTCTTTGGTAATTGATTATGTAATTATTACACAATCTCACGTTATTTCCTTTTACAATTATTTGTAACCCTATAAATAGGGTCTTCTACTTTGTAATACACGAGTTTAATAAATGCAATTTATAATATTTTGACATGGTATCAGAGTGTCTGCCACTAGGACGTGGACCTTGCTGCCCTTGCTGAACCAGAGGCAGAAAGACATTTGGCATGAGAGGCCCAGCAGGCCTCATACCAGGAACAAGTTGCTGTTGATACCCAAATCCAGGTTGTGGAGGAATCATGGCAGGTGGAGGTTGCCCATAGAATATATGTTGCCCTAGACCAGGACCACCAGGGGCATACATTGGCATACGAGGAGCGACTGTAGGTGCCATAGTAATCGGTCGTACTTGAGAAAATTGAGCCTGTAACCGTGCTCTTCTATCTTCTTTCCTTTGAGCAAGGGCAACATAAAGAGGTTTGCTAACAATAATCTTGCCATTCATTTCTAAGAGAGCTCTAGAAGCCTCTTCAGGTGATAAGAATGCAACAAAACCAGATCCTCTGCTTATTCCTTTTGGATCCCGCATCACCTTGCATGATGTTATCGATCCAAATGGAGAGAACGCTTCCTTAAGCTCATCATCTCCAATGCTATCATCCAGATTTTTGACATATAGGTTGGACCACTGTGATTTATCAACTGCTTCCTTCACACTCTGCTCAAATTGGAATTTCAATTCTAGCTCCCTCTCAGATTTCTTTTGGGCCCTTCCAACAAACCATTCCTTGTTATCAAATTTCTTACCATTAAGCAACTCAACAGATCTAGCAGCATCCTCTGCATTCTCAAAGTTTACAAATCCGAAACAGTTTGACTTTCCATCTTCATTTCTCATCACAGCAACACTGGTGAGTAATCCATATTCACCAAATATCTTCCTCAGGTCTTCTTCAGTTGTTTCTTCAGACATGTTCTTCACAAACACAATCGTAAATTTTATCTTGTCTACTGACATCTCTCTTTCTTGCTTTCGAACAAAAGGTCCTACATAAACTTGTTTTCCATTCAAAAGTGTGAGAAAAAGGTGCAGGGAGTCAGGCGCCATGGCGCTCAAATTGAGAAAAAGGACCAGTCATGCGGGCGCCATGGCACCCAAGGCTCTGCACGAAACTTGGCGCCATGACGCCCGATTCAATTCTATATATAGCTGGTGTTTTCCCCTTCATTAAACACCCGATTTTTAGAGAGAAAAGTGAGAGAGCTTGGATTGAATTTAACAAGTAAGAGGTTGTTCTTCTTGGGTATAAATTCAAAGCTATTTTCTTTTCTTGTGGATTAACTTGAGGCTTGTTCAAGTAATCCAATCCATTGTTCTTCATATATTCCATTGAAATCATTTCTTCCTTATTTTCTTGTTCTTGAAATGGTTTGGAAATTTTCACATTGTCAAGCTTAATTTCTTGGGCAATCTTGGGAGGTTATTTTCCCAACAATTTGGTATCAGAGCTTCTTCCTTAATCAAGGTGGTTAAGGTTCAATTTTGTGGTGAGTTGCTTGAACTTTGTTGTGCACAAGATGTTTGTGAAAATTTCCAAGTGAACTTTTGTGGTTTATTTTCGGTAAACAAGTGAATAAATCATGTCTACTAGAGGAATGGTGAAGATTGGGAAGTATGAGATAGAGAAATTCAATGGGAAGAATGATTTTTCATATTGGAGAATGCAAATGAAAAATTTGTTGATTTCTCAAAAGTTGCACAAGGCATTAGCGGGAAAGCAGAAGAAGCACATTAATATGTCGGACGAGGATTGGGAAGAGCTAGATCTTGAGGCACGAGCATCTATCATTCTTTGCCTTGAAAGAGATGTTGCTTTCTTGGTTGATAGTGAGGTAACGACGGCGGAGGTGTGGACAAAGTTGGAGGCAAACTTCATGACGAAGACTCTGACAAAAATCGGATCTATTTGAAGTCCAAATTGTATACTTGCAAGATGGATGAAGGTACACCAATCCGGGAGTACGTCAACAAGTTTGATAGGATCATATCGGATTTGAAGGACATTGATGTGGAAGTTGATGATGAGGATCAAGCACTTCTACTACTTCTTTCATTGCCAAAGTCTTACGAGAACCTAGTACAAACATTGATGCTAGTGGGTGATAAACTCGTGATGGAGGACACTAGAACGTCACTTCTAGCAGATGATCTTCGAAAGATTGCAACTAGTGGCATGTCTACCATTGGTAACAAGGAGCAAGCTCAAGGATTATTTGTAAGGAGTAGAAGTAATGTGCGACCAAAGGGTAAGGTAGAAAAATCTAGATCGAGTTCTAGACCTCTTGCGGAAAGGTCTTGTTTCAAATGCGGTGAGCTTGGGCATTTCAAGGCGAATTATCCTAACAAAAAGGGTTGGAAGAAGAACAATAAGAACAACAACAACGGGAAGGTGCAAGTCAAGCAAGAGGTAAGCTATGCCTCGGAAGGAGGGGAAAGCGATGAGTGCTACACCATCTCTTGTGATGAAGAAACCTCCGATAAGTGGATTCTTGACTCTGGATGCTCTTACCATATGTGTCCAAATAGGAAGTGGTTTACTACCTATAGAAGCATTGATGGTGGAACCGTGTTGATGGGTAATAACCATTCTTGTAAAACGGTGGGGCTCGGTTCAATTAGAATCAAGATGCATGATGGAGTGGTTAGAATATTAATGGATGTTAGACATGTTCCTGATTTGCACAAGAACCTTATCTCTGTTGGTGCCTTAGACTCCGGTGGTTGCAAGATTGTAACATGGAATGGAGTAAAGAAGGTTGTTCGTGGTTCTTTGATTGTGATGAAGGGTATTCGTGAAGGCAATCTCTATACTCTTCAGGGTACTACAGTTACTGAAGATGTAGCAGTTGGAACAAGTGAAAGTGGTGGAGACCCATGTGAGTGCACTCGGCTATGGCATAGGAGGCTTGGGCATATGTCTGAAAAGGGGCTAGATTTGATAGTCAAGAAAGGTTTGCTAAAGAACTTGAAGAAGCCTTGCATGGATTTTTGTGAGCATTGCGTGTACGGTAAAGCACACCGAGTTCAGTTCCAGCCAAGCAAACATAGAAGTAGAGGCATTCTTGACTATGTGCACACGGATGTATGGGGTCCGGCTTCTGTCACTTCCAAAGGCGGTTCCAGGTATTTTGTTACATTTGTTGATGATTATTCTAGATATGCTTGGATTTATTTTTTGAAGCATAAGAATGAGGTATTCGACACTTTCAAGAAGTGGAAATTGAAGACACTGTGATCTGATAACAGTACTGAGTATACAGATGAAGCTTTCAAGGAGTTCTGTGGTAAAGAAGGCATTGTGAGATACTGGACAGTTAGAAATACACCGCAACAGAATGGGGTCGCGGAAAGACTGAATCGCACATTTCGAGAGAAATCAATGTGTATGCGATCCTATGCTGGTTTGGGCAGAGAATGGTGGGCAGAGTCAGTTGCAAATGCTTGCTACATTGTGAACCGGTCTCCACATTCAAGGTTAGATGGAGATATACCTTACAGGGTATTCACAGAAGAACATGCAGATTATGAGAAACTCAAAACATTCGGATGCACAGCCTACTATCATGTCAACGAAGGAAAGCTCGATGCGAGGGCCAAGAAGGCTATATTCTTGGGGTATGTGGCAGGTGTTAAAGGCTATCGCTTTTGGTGTGTAGAGGATTCTAAGTTCATAATCAGCAGAGATGTTACTTTTAATGAGAACTCCATGATAGCTTCGTTGAAAGCTACAGTGCCCGATGGTGATGATGTTGAGACTACAACGTCTCAAGTTGTTGACATAGAACCTAGAGATCAACCTGATTCTAGGTATGTTCAAGAAGAGCATCAAACAGACACTCAAGATGAGAGTGATGATGGGCTTGAACAAGAGGCGATTCAGCAAGAGAATGTACAGGCACAGTAACAACAGCAGCTTGCAGATAACTTGGTTTCCTCTAGGCCACGCCGTATTTACAAACAAGTTTTAAAGTTGGGGTCAGACGAGCCTCTGAGGCACTATGGGCAGACAAATTTTGTTGAGTATGCACTCTCGGTGGAGGATGATGAGCCTACCACTTTCAAGGAAGCTATTTTAAACAACAATAGCGAGAGTTGGTTGGCGGCAATGGAAGAAAAGATGGAATCACTTCACAAGAACCAAACATGGGAGGTTGTCCCATTGCCCATAGGTAAGAAAGCTATTGGTTGCAAGTGGTTGTATAAAAAGAAGGAGGACCCTACCAAGCTCGGTGGTACAAGATTCAAAGCAAGGTTAGTGGCCAAGGGGTTTGCACAAAGAGAGGGAGTTGACTACAATGAGATTTTTTCTCCGGTGGTCAAGCACACTTCCATTCGGGTGCTATTGAGTATTGTTGTTCATCATGATCTTGAGCTGGAACAACTCGATGTCAAAACTGTCTTCTTGCACGGGGACTTGGATGAGGAGATCTATATGCATCAACCTGAGGGCTACAAGGTTGAGGATAAGGAACGTCAGGTATGTCGCTTGAGAAAATCACTATATGGATTGAAGCAATCTCCTTGGCAGTGGTACAAGCGATTTGACTCCTTCATGCTAAAGCATGGTTTCTCCAGAAGTGAGTATGACTGTTGTGTTTATATTCGAAAACTTCAGGAAGGTAACTATATCTATCTTCTTCTGTATGTGGATGACATGCTTATCGCTTCGAAAAGCAAGGTGGAGATAGATAAGTTGAAATCTCAACTTGGTAAAGAGTTTGAGATGAAGGATATGGGGGCTGCTAGGAAAATACTGGGTATGGAGATTAGAAGAGAGAGGATGAACCGGCGAATGTTCTTGAGTCAGAAAGGCTACATTGAGCGGGTTATTGCTAGGTTCGGGTTGTAAGGTGCAAAGTCGGTGGTTACTCCATTGGCTCCACATTTCAGGCTCTCTGGTAAACAGTCTCCTACTACAGCGGAAGAAAAGGTACGCATGGATCGTGTGCCTTATGCTAGTGCAGTTGGCAGTTTAATGTATGCCATGGTGTGTACACGCCCAGATATTTCACAGGCGGTTAGTGTGGTCAGTAGATTCATGGCGAATCCGGGAAAGGCATACTGGGAAGCTGTGAAGTGGATCCAGAGGTACTTAAAAGGTACAGCAGATACTGGTTTATGTTTTGGTGGAGTTGCATGTCATATAAGTGGGTTTGTGGACTCGGATTATACAGGTGACCTAGATAGACGACGATCTACTACTGGATATGTGTTTTGCATACATGGTGCCCCAGTTAGTTGGCGATCGATGTTACAGGCTACAGTTGCTCTTTCTACTACAGAGGCTGAGTATATGGCCATGGCAGAGGGAGTGAAGGAAGCATTGTGGTTATGGGGTCTTCTAGATGATTTGGGGATTGAGCAAAATTGTGTGGACTTGTGGTGTGATAGCCAGAGTGTGATTCACTTGGCTAAGAATCAGGTTCATCATGCTCGAACCAAGCATATCGACGTCAGGTATCATTTTGTGCGTGATGTCATAGAGGAAGGGGATATTTCACTCTCGAAGGTACACACAAATGAGAACCCAACTGACATGTTAACCAAAGTGGTAACGAGTAGCAAGTTTCAACATTGCTTGGACTTGCTTCACATTAGTCCGTGTTGATATGCCCGAGAGGGCATGGCCCTTTAGGGCGGGGTTGAAATGAGGTGGAGAGTATATGAAGGTGGAGGTAAACTACAGAGGCTTGATCCCGAGTTTTGGGTATGTAGGCAACCATGGTTTGAATGGTGCAGCCGAGTTTGGCGCTTGCTGCTTCTTCTTGTGTTCGTCCAAAATTTGAGGTCTATCAAATGATGTACGAGGTGGAGAATTGTGAGAAAGAGGTGCAGGGAGTCAGGCGCCATGGCGCCCAAATTGAGAAAAAGGACTAGTGATGCGGGCGCCATGGCGCCCAAGGCTCTGCACGAAACTTGGCGCCATGGTGCCACTCATGGGCGCCATGGCGCCCGATTCAATTCTATATATAGCTGGTGTTTTTCATTTCATTAAACACCCAATTTTTAGAGAGAAAAGTGAGAGAGCTTGGATTGAATTTAACAAGTAAGAGGTTGTTCTTCTTGGGTATAAATTCAAAGCTATTTTCTTTTCTTGGGGATTAACTTGAGGCTTGTTCAAGTAATCCAATCCATTGTTCTTCATATATTCCATTGAAATCATTTCTTCCTTATTTTCTTGTTCTTGAAGTGGTTTGGAAATTTTCACATTGTCAAGCTTAATTTCTTGGGCAATCTTGGGAGGTCATTTTCCCAACAAAAAGCATACTGTTTAGCTTCTCTATAGCATTTTGGGTAGCTTCCTCACTAGTGAATTGCACAAAACCATAGCCCTTCGATTGACCGGAAGCATCTGTTGCTACTTTGCACGACAGGACATTCCCAAATGAAGAAAATGTCTCGTGTAGCGCTTTGTGATCAATTTCTTTGTCCAATTTTTTAATAAATTGTTCCCAGCACTGCTTCTGCGCACACTGGGATCTCGATGAGAATACATTATCCTAATAGGTTTTCCATTGAGAGGAGTGAAGTTCAGCTCTGTTAGAATTGAATAAAAAATATTGAATATAAGTAATGAAAAATATTGAATATAAGTCTTTTCATATGTTATAACTCAAGTAACTCAAGTCTTTTCATGTTTTTAACTCCTTTATCAATGAATGGTTTAAGTCCTTGATTAACGAGCTAGTTTTTCCCTCCATTGGTATAAATAGGAGTCTCTCTAGATTGGAAAATCACAAATGAAATGCAAGCTTTTTCCTCTAAGCAACAATCTTTTTTTTCTTACTTTCAAGTTCTTCCTTGTGCTTATAATTTCTTTGTAAGATAGAATATATCACAGCTAATTCACAGGCGGTTAACGTAGTGCAGCGTGAACCGACAATCGATTGTATCCTGGGAATCGAACACCAATAAAAACCTCTTGCACTCCGGTGAGGCGGTGAATTCGATTTAAAGAAACTGTGAATACACAGGCCTTCGGTTTGATTTGATTCTCTAATATTTACCTACAAGCTTAAATCAAACTGGCTTTAGTAAATCAAATTTTGTTCATTAGTTTTTGTCAATTTTTCTAGTTCATGGTTTTTGCATTATTTCTAATTCGTTTTAAATGATTGTTAAGTTGTTAATAATTTGACAAAATAATCTGTTCTTCAACTCTGCAGTTTATTTTTTGAATAGATAACTTGATCTTGAATTTATATACAAATTTACAAACTTATAATTATTCTAAATAATTTGTTGCTTGTTCCGGTTCAATGGCGTCACATGGAAATAACGATGTGAACAACGGAAGCAACACTGTTGGCACTGATGTACCAAATCCTGCAATGACCGTTGTTAACCCTATGGAGACCACGACTGACATTTCTCCCATTGACGGGATAATTGGAGGCGGGATTCCTCATGTTGGAGTGAACACAACTTTGCCTTCGGCTGCGGCCTTGGCAATCCAATTTTGCACAATACCTTTGCGAATGCCTAGGGTTGTGGCTTCGGCACCTTTGCCATCGTTTTCGGCTCCATTTTCGGTGAATCATGTAATTTGACCGGATAAGTTTGCTGGGACTGATTTTAAGACATGACAGAATAAGATGGTTTTCTATCTCACTACGTTGGGCCTTACACATTTCCTCACTAAGGATGCCCCTATCGTGGTTGAAAACGACACTGATGTGCATAAGCGTGCAGCTTGGGACGGTTGAAAAAGTGCTGATTTTTTGTGCCACAACTATATCTTGGATGGCCTACAGAATTCTCTGTATCACGTATATGTGGTAAAGAAGTCTGCTAAGGAGCTCTGGGAGTCCTTAGAAAAGAAATACAAGACCGAGGATGCCGAATCTAAGAAATTCTTAGCCAGTCGGTGTATGGACTTCGAAATGGTTGATTCATGTTTAGTGGTGAGCCAAGTGCAGGAGTATCAAGTGCTTTTGCAAGAAATACATGCTGACGGTATGACCATGTTAGAATCTCTACAGGTGGCTACTGCTATTCACAAGCTACCTCCTCAGTGGAAGGCTTTCAAAAGCTATTGCAGTGTAAGAGGAAAGAGATGTCTTTCGAGGATTTAATTAAGCTGCGCATTGAGGACGATAACAAACGGGCTGAACGTAAGTCAGAGAATTCTTACTCTGAGAAGGCTAATGTATTGGAGTACGGCCAAAGTTCTGGTACTAAGAAAGTTCACTCCTTTAAAGCCAAACAAGGTAACGAAAATCAAAAAGATAAAAAAAAGGCTACGAAAGGGTCTTAGTTGAAGCCTATAGGTGGGGTAGGAAAGAAACCTAAGTTCCGATTCAATGGAAAGTGTTTCAATTGTGACAAAGTTGGGCATCAATCAGCAGACTGCCATCAGCCTCAGAGGGATAATAAGCAGCATCCTCAGGCTAATATGGTTCGAAATGAGAGAGATCATCTCTCAGATGAAATTTCTGAGCTAAACCTCACAGCGGTGATTAGTGAGGTTAACCTGGTGGGGTCTAACCCAAAGGAGTGGTGGCTGGACACTGGTGCCACTTGTCATGTCTGCTCCAACAGGAGCATGTTCACTACGTTTGCACCAGTTACAAATGGTGAAAAGCTGTTCATGGAAAACTCTGCAACTTCTGAAATGCTTGGTAAAGGCAAGGTGATCCTGAAGATGACATCTGGCAAAGAGCTTACTCTGACTAATGTGCTGTACGTACCAGAAATTCGCAAGAATCTGGTCTCTGGGTCTCTTCTGAGCAAGAATGGGTTCCACATGGTCTTTGAGGTGGATAAGCTGGTGATTACCCAAATAGGAGTTTATGTTGGGAAAGGCTATATGACTAATGACCTATTTAAATTGAACGTAATTGCTGTAACCCCAACTATTATGAGTAATGAGAAAACTCCTTCTGTTTACTTGCTTGAGTCTCCTAATCTGTGGCATGGTAGACTAGGTCACGTAAATTACAATGCTTTACGTAGACTAAGCAAACTAAATTACTTGCCTAGGTTTCAAATTTATTCAAATCATAAATGTGAAACATGCGTTGAATCTAAGTTTACTAGGTCTTCGTTTCATAGTATTGAAAGAAGTATCGAGCCATTGGGACTAGTCCACAATGATGTATGTGACTTGAAATCTGTCCAAACACGAGGCAGTAATAAGTATTTTATTACTTTTGTCGACGATAGCACGAGATATTGTTATGTGTACTTGCTTAAAAGCAAAGACGAAGCTATCGATAAATTCATTCTTTATAAGAATGAAGTTGAAAATCAACTTAGTAAGAAAATAAAGGTGCTACGGAGTGATCGTGGTGGTGAATATGAATCACCGTTTGGTGAATTTTGTGCTAAATATGAAATAATTCAACAAACTACTACACCTTATTCACCTCAGCAGAACGGAATTGCTGAGCGTAAGAGTAGAACTTTAAAGGAAATGATGAATGCTATGTTGAGTAGTTCTAGATTACCACAGAACATGTGGGGAGAAGCTATTCTTTCCACAAATTACATCTTGAATAAAGTGTTAAGAAAGATTATGGATAAGACTCCGTATAAACTTTGGACAAATCGGACACCTTTATATAAATACTTACGAATGTGGGGTGTCTTGCTAAAGTTGTGGTGCCTCCTCCTAAGAAGGTCAAGATTGGATCTAAGACAGTTGATTGTGTGTTCATTGGTTATGCACAAAATAGTAGTGCATATAGATTCCTTGTGCATTATTCGAATGTACCTAATATTCATCCGAACACGATTATGAAGTCTAGGAATGCACAATTCTTTGAGAATATATTTCCTTGTAAGTCTCCTAAACAATTAACTCCTATTAAGCGGACAATGAAATCTTTTGCTTCTGGCAGCAGTAAAGATCCAATTGAAGAAGGTGATGATGAGTCTAGACGGAACAAAATGACCAAAACTTCTAAGACGTTTGGCCCTGATTTTCTCACATATTTGATGGAGAATGATCCTCAAAGCTATAAAGAAGCTATATCTTCTCCAGATGGTCATTTGTGGAAAGAAGCCATTAAAAGTGAAATCGATTCCATTCTACAGAATCATACCTGGGAGTTAGTAGACTTCCACCGGGCTGTAAGCCTTTGGGCTACAAGTGGATCTTCAAGAAGAAGATGAAATCGGACGGCTCCATTGATAAATATAAAGCTTGGCTAGTAATCAAAGGTTATAAGCAAAAGGAATGCTTAGATTACTTTGATACTTATTCTCCTGTGTCGAGAATAACTTCTATCCGGATGATAAAATTGCTATTGCGGCCTTGTGAAATCTGGAAATATATCAGATGGATGTAAAAATAGCTTTCCTAAATGGATATTTGAATGAAAAAATCTACATGGAGCAACCAGAGGGGTTTACAGCTCTAGGTCAAGAAAGGAAAGTTTGTAGACTGATTAAATTGCTTTATGGTTTGAAGCAAGCACTGAAGCAATGGCATGAAAAGTTTGATAATACTATGCTTTCTAGTGGTTTTAGAATCAACGAGTGAGACAAGTGTGTATATGTCAAGGACACTAATGATGGATATGTCATACTGTGTCCATACGTCGACGGCATGCTCATTGTCAGTAGCTCTAACAAGATTATCAAAGCCACTAAGAATATGTTAAACTCGAAGTTTGACATGAAAGATATGAGTCTCGCGGATGTCATTTTGGGAGTAAAAATTACTCGAACACCAAATGGACTTGTGTTATCTCAATCTCATTACATTGATAAGATACTAGACGAGTTCAACAAGTCAGATACCACTGTGGCCAGGACTCCAGTGGATTTGAGTCTCCACTCATCCAAGAACACTGGTGATGGTGTATCATAGTTAGAATATTCTCAGATAATTGAGAGTTTAATGTATTTAATGACTTGTACGAGACCGGCTATAGCATACTCAGTTAACAGATTGAGTCGCTACATGAGTAACCCAGGTACTGTCAACTGGAAAGCCATTTTTAGGGTACTACATTATTTAAGGCACACTCGTGATTTTGGACTGCACTATTCTAGATACCCTGCAGTAATCGAAGGGTATGCTGATGCAAATTGGATATCAGATATGTCAAATACCAAGTCTAGTAGTGGATATGTCTTCACTCTTGGTGGTGCAACTGTCTCTTGGAAATCGTCCAAACAAACTTGCATCGCAAGATCTACAATGGAATCAGAGTTCATCGCTTTGGACAAAGCAACTGAAGAAGCAGAGTGGCTTCGCCAGTTTGTTGAGGATATTGCGATAATCAATCAACAATTAGCAGGGCACAGAGCAATATATATAATGGTAAGTCTCGCCATATTCGAAGACGACACAATACCATTCGACAACTATTCTCACAAGGTATCATCACTCTGGACTACGTGAAGTCAAAGGATAATATTGCTGATCCGCTAACCAAAGGGCTAACTCAAGAGCTAGTTGTAAAAGAATCGAGGGGAATGGGCTTGCAGCCTATGACGTTGAAAGGTATCATGGTGAAAATCCAACCTAGCTGAATGGAGATCCCAGGATCTAGGTTCAAAGGGACAACTAAAACATGTATATCTGTGTAAATCACTGAGAATGTTCTCCTTCTGCTCATTCCTATGGTGCTCACAGTGATTGGAAGATGCAGGTTAAGCAATGCTTTTAATGACCATTAAGCGTTGTTGTGAAAAACTGGTTAAGAGGTCACCTATGTGAGTATGAAGTAGGCCCGCTTCTATAAGGATTGGTAATGCTACCTCCTTGAAAAAACACTTGCAGAACCAGGCGACGTGTTCATGGCCAAAATGAACACAACAGTAAGAACTATGCTGTGACTAGAATGGTCCTGTGTGAAATCTATTATCTTGGTTTACACAAATGGCGAAACAGTTCAAGGCATCAGATCTACTGGTTTGCTAGTAATTCTCGATAGGTTTCACAAGGGAAGGTTCAAAGTTAAATGCTACCTATCCTATGCAGGATTGATTCTCTCTCTTTCCTCTCAAGTCTTAGTTTCCATTTTTCATTCATGTGGAGGATTGTTAGAATTGAATGAAAAATATTGAATAGAAGTCTCTTCATATGTTGTAACTCAAATAACTAAAGTCCCTTCATGTTTTTAACTCCTTTATCAATGAATAGTTTAACTCCTTGATTAATGAGCTAGCTTTTCCTCCATTGGTATAAATAGGAGTCTCTCTAGATTGGAAAATCACAAGTGAAATGCAAGCTTCTTCCTCTAAGCAACAATCTTCTTTTTCTCACTTTCAAGTTCTTCCTTGTTCTTATAATTTCTTTGTGAGATAGAGTATTTCACAACTACTTCGCAGGCGGTTAACATAGTGCAGCGTGAACCGACAATCGATTGTATCCTGGGAATTGAACACCGATTAAAACCTTTTGCACTCCGGTGAGGCGGTGAATTCGATTTAAGGAAACTGTGAATACACAGGCCTTCAGTTTGATTTGATTCTCTAATATTTACCTACAAGCTCCTCTAAAGCTCTCTCCACATCTTGACGGTTTCCATAGTTAACATAACCATACCCAAGTGACTGCCCGATAGTCAGGTCCCTACAAACCCTAACAGATACCACATCTCCCATCTGGGAAAACAGATCATAGAGTTGCGAATCCATCACGTTTACGTCGAGGTCACCCACGTATAGTGACGTCATAAACTGGGCGCTTCCAGAAGCCCCCACAGTCACTGCCTGCATCTGAACCTGCGTCGCCACCTCAGTCCAAAAACCTTTAAATATTACTAAATATTTAGAGTTCTTAAAAATTTAATCATTGTGTAGTCGATTGAATTTTTGTTTTCTTTTTCTTTTTTCATTTTTGTTAATTTCATGAATGAACGAATGTTTCAGCATAATATTATAATTTAATGAGCTCAATCAAATAAACTTTTCATCTAAAACTCAAAAGAGCATTTAAATTTCAAGATTGTTGTTCACTAATGAGTTACCAGGTGGTGGTGAAGGGTATTGTAAGTACAAAATCCTCTATCAATTAACAATGAAAACTTTAATAAATATATAAAATTTTGAATTACTCCTCTCAATAAAATCAACTTTTTATGATCGAAATGTAATATTCAATATATTCTATAAATTTAATTTATAGTTATCAGTCGAATATTAAGACTATGTATATTATTTTCAAAGGAAACAAAATTGAAACAATCTAACGTTGACAATTAACACTAACCCATGTGCCCATCTTAACACGTGTTCAATATGTCAAAACCATTTAAAATCTTCACCAAAATGCGCCTTGAGCCATTGGCTTAATCAAAACAAGTCATATTTGTGCTTAAACAAAATTGACTTTGGGTTAGAGTTGGCAACAGGGTGGGGCGGGCTCCTTGCCCCCGTTCCGTACTTATCTTGGGGTGAAATTTCCCATACCGTACCGGATCCGATTTCCCAATTAAGCGGGAATCTGAGCCTTTGTGGATATCGGGTTTGACGAATATTTTTGCCATCCCTACTTTGGATTCGTTAGATGTAGATTTTTTTAGAATGAATTTGTGGTTAAAAGATATGAAAAACATTGGTCTTACATATAAAAAAGTTATTTTATTAAAAGAACGTGTAGTTGAAAATGAGTTTAAGAAAAAATAAAATTTTAAAAAATCTGTACCAAATAAGGATTTAGAGTAATGATCTCATGCTATTCTTGTTTCTCGTTTCCTTCTAAATAAGCTTCACGTACAATTATCCATGTAATTATATGATATTTATCTTAACAAGTTGGTAACATATCATAAAAAAACGTTACCATACAATTTATTTTTTGCAACTTTTCGTAGCTAAAAAATTAATGAACATAAACTTCTTTGTCTTTCTCTTCATTTTTACTTTAAATATTGGATTTTACTACTTATCTTTCCTAATTAAGAAGTAATTATATTTGTTTAACATATTTACGATGCAGATGGAACTGAATTAGACAGATTTAATATATGCAAAATATTATCATTAGATATGCCAAATGTCTCTTCACCAGTTGTTGTTTAATAAACAAAGAAGTTGCCCCCGGGGCACTTCTCCACTGGCAAAGGACGAGCTCTGTCAAATCTGACAGATCAGAGATCGTGAGTTCGATTCATGGGGCTCTTGGAAGGCAAGGATTTATTCTTGAAAAGCAAGAGAAATCTTGGAAGACAAGGATTATTCTTGGAAGGCAAGGTCCAATTTGAATTGACTTGCTTGGCACTTTGGCAGGCTCGGACCCTGGCTAGTTGGAGGCACATCCCGCGATTAACTGGACTGTGTGAAGAGGGACCGGATCATAGATCCAAGGATTAGTCAAGAATTGGACACCTTGAAAAAAAAAAAAAAAAAAAAAAAGGAAGTTTAGAAAAAAATTATTTAAATACAAGCAAATTATATTATTATCTAAAGTCAAGATTGGAATACTGAAAAGTTTGGCACAATGAAGTTCATTGACATTACAAAAATATAATAAAAAATCCATGAATATAAGAGACTAAGTCAAATAGAAAATTCTTCACCTTATCAAAAAAATGAAAAAGAAAAAGTCTAATTAGAATTGTTTTTGTTAAAGAATCTACCATTGATCAAGTCAATCTTCAACTCTTCCTTTTAAAGTTCGCTAGCGTAAGTGGTCCATTACTTTTCCATCTAGAAGTCTTTGTTAAAAGTAGGAATGTACTATGAGAATTCAAGGGTTGCATTCGAGTCACTCATCTTCCATTTAATGTAATCAATCACCTAGTTTCAATTTGTTTACAAAATTTTGGCATCATCACTATCCCGTCAATTTAACGTGTAATATGCTGACTTAGACGTTAAGACTAAAAGACGATTGATGTATATGTTCGTATAAACTAAAACCACAATTTTATACGTCAATTATTAGTTGATTTTACACGATTGACGTATGTGTTCGTATAACATACATCACCTATCTTAATTTTTTTTTTTTAAAAATGTATAAACTAAAATCACAATTTTAACGTCAATTATCAGTTGATTTTAACGTTTAGGTTAGCGTAATATGCTTGTTAAACTAAAAGGTATGAGTAAAGTGATCAAGCCCCCGTTTGGTAATGCTTTTTCAACCTAAAAGATTATTCTTTTATCGTTATTTCATTTTTTTTAACCTTCATTTTTGACTTCTTTACTCATAGGTTGTCCTCACTTTTCTTCTTAACGGTCAAAAATTCAATTTTCATAATCACTATCGAACGGACCCCAAATTTGGGGTAGTGTTTAAAATTAAATTACTTGATTGCACCAAATTGAAGATAAGTACTCGAACGTGCAAGTTCGTTTAGAGTTGGGATTAAGAAGGGGAAAGAAAATAAAATTATCCACTATGAGGACCGTAATCAAAATCATTTGTAACCATATGTCATATTGCAAATTCCACTAAGTGGGTCCCATGTATTAAATAGTTTGAAGAGTCCTTTTTGACTTGTCTTTAACGTTTGACATTACATGTGTAATCTGTATGTACATGTCAAGACTGTCGATAAAGATACACCTTATAAAGAAAGAATAGTCGTCTCTTAGATTTTTCCATTTTTTTACCCCTTCAACTATGATTTATAATTTTGTACATGTGAAAACGTGTTGAAAAATTAAAATAATGTTTAAATCAAAAAACAAAATCATAGTACGAGATTCCTTTTTTATTTTATTTAAAAAAAAAAGGTTGAACCCCAACCTTGAAGCTCCTCACTGCCCCGTCCCACCCCCAGAGCTTTGTGAGGGAGGTAAATCGCAAATGTGCCCCAACAGGTCAGGAAACAAGAGCTGCCTGTACACTGCGCCTATAAGAAGTCAAATTTCATGTTTCAGGATTTTATTTTATTTTATTTTTTGAGGCAGCCGGATGAGATCCTTTCATGTGATGAGATTTTTTATTCTCGGATCAAGTTCGTCAAAAATTATAATTACTTATAATTTAGTCAAACTTTATTTTCATCTATATAAGATCAATGATTTTTAATTTTTGGAGACTTGCTACTTACAATTAATTATAATAATAAACATCAATTTAGTCATTTTTGTTTGAGTAATATTATTCACGGTTATGATTTGTATTGACTATGAATAACATTATCATTTTTTATTTTTATTTTTGTCAAGTGGACAAGATAAATCATATTTAGTTCATTTTTGACCCTTATTTTTTAAAAATTCTTTTTTTCGTTAATTCATTTTCAACTGAGATTCTCAAAAATAAAATTTTTTAACAATATATTTTATTAAATTTTAATAAATATCTGAATTTTAGTAAACTAAACCGGGGGCTTAATATGCAAGCATTGGGTTCCTAGCTTTTTCTTTGACATTGGTTATTGTTCTTTGGTCCTCAACATTCAAACGGAGCATTTTAGTTCCTAAACTTTTTATTTTACTAGCATTTGTGTCCCCAATTGACATTTTTTACTCTTTAGTTAATTATTAATAACAGGTCAAAGTTTTACTGGAAAGGTACTTTATACATGTAATCATCAACAAATTATTTCTAACCTGGTTTTCAAACTCGATAGAAAGTTTTGTTTGTTAATTTGTTTTCAAGTGAAATCTCTCTCTCTCTCTCTCCATTTATATTTTTTTCATTATTTAGCCCTTGTTTCGGTCACTTTTTCGTCAAAATACATTTTTCAACAATAATTTAAAATCATCAATTCATTTCAACCACATTTTTTAATAAAATATTACTACATTCAAATCCAAAACGTTTCAATATTTTTTAACAACATATTCTCCATCATAACACTATTTCAAAATACATTTATTAAGAAATGTGGGGCTCAAACAACCCCTTAATGTATCTCCAAAATCAATTTCATTTCCCCATTTACACATCGGTGGATCTAGATACAAATTATGATTCAATGAAAAGATCTAAAAATTGAGTACAAGTGGGTTGATAGCTTTTCGCCTCTTGTTGGTCCTACGTGTAGATCGAAAAGTAATTAAATTTATATCTTTATTTATTTTATTTACATTTATAACATTATTGGAGATGTCTAGGGAGAATAATTGAAGTACAAAAAAAATACTAGGATTACAATGGATAATTCTACATATTCATTATGATATTCATAAAAGTGTCCATAATGTACATGTGAAATTCCATGATTGGAGGGTTGAAAAAATTATTTTTCAACTCTCTAATAATGTTATGTCACTTGTACATTATGAATATTAAAAAAAAAAGGTTGAACCCCAAACTTGAGGACCCCCACCGCTCCATTCCTAAAGCTTTGTGAAGGATATAAATTGCAGGATGTGCCATAGCAGGTCAGGGAACAAGAGCTGTCTATACACTGCGCCTATAAGAAGTCCAATTTCATGTTTCATGAATCGAACTCCACATTGCGACTGCCAGCAAGACGTGAGATAACCTCACTTCTGTTCTTTGCATCACTAGACATCATAATAAATACGTCATAATGTATATGTAGCGTAACATGAATTATAATGGATGTAATCCTCAGTAGCGACCTTTGTAGTACAGAGCGCGTGTGGACCTGTAAACCCAACAGCATTCAAAGTACAAAAGGTTGACCATATTGGCTGTATAAACCGTCCAGACGTCCGATAGTTTTATACAATAGCGAAAGAGGTCCTCAGCTTTTGACAATTATTGCACTTATGACCTCAGTCTTCAAAAAGGAGTATTTTTTTAAAGGGGGGGGGGGGGGGGTTGGGGATTATCCACTATCAGGACCGTAATCAAAATCATTCGTACCCATATATTAGCCCTTATTTGAGTTATTATTTTCATAAGAATGCATTTTAAATAATATATAGATGAAAAATGTGTGGTTAAAAATAAAGAAAAAATTTGAATTTATGAGTAATATTAATATATTCCTGAAAGAACGTGGATCAAATTGGGTCTATACTACAAATTCAACAAAGTGGGTCCCATTTATTAATAAATATTGTTTGAAGAGTCCTTTTTGGCTTGTCTTTAACTTTTGACGTTACATGTGCAATATGTGTGTCAATACAGTGTCGATAATTAAACACCTTATAAAGAATGGCCGTCTCTTAGATTTTTCCTTTTTTATTTTTATTTATTTATTTATTTATTATTATTTTTTTTTTTTGCCCCTTCAACTACGGTTTATAATTTTATGCGCGTGAAACGTGTGGAAAAATTAAATTAATGTTTACACCAAAAAACATAATCATAGTATGAGATTTTATTTTTATTTTTTATTTTTTTGAGACAGCCGGACGAGATCCTTTCATGTGATGATATTTTTTTATTCTTGGATCAAGTTCGTCAAAAATTATAATTACTTATAATTAAGTCAAACTTTATTTTCATCTATCTAAGATCAATAATTTTTACTTTTTTTTTTTAATTGTACATTTTTTGAGACTCGCTATTTATAATTAATTATAATATATAATAAACATAAATTTAGTCATTTTTGTTTGAGTAGTATTATTCACGGTAATGATCTATACTAATTATGAATAATAATATCATTTTTTTATTAATTTTTTTGGTCAAGGGGACGAGATAATCATATTCATATTTGACCCTTATTTTTTAAAATTCCTTATTTTTTTCGTAAATTCATCTTTAATCATATATTTCATGAGAGTCAAAAATAATTTTTAACAATATATTTTATTAATTTTTAATTTTTAATGAATATCTGAATTTTAGTAAACTAAACCGGGGGCTTAATTTACGGAGCATTGAGTTCCTGACTTTTTCTTTGACAATGGTAGCGCAAGTTTCCAACTTTTAACAATTATTGTTCTTTGGTCCTCAACTTTCAAATGGAGCATTTAAGTTCCTAAACTTTTTATTTTACTAGCATTTGTGTCCCCCGATTGACATTTTTACTCTATATTTAATTATTATTCACAGGTCAAAATTTTATTGGAAAGGTACTTTATACATGTAATCATTGACAAATTATTTCTAACCTAGTTTACAAACTCGATAGAAAGTTTTGTTTGTTAATTTGTTTTCAAGTGAAAAATTCATGTTTTTTTTACTCTCTTTCCATCCATTTACATTTTTTTTTTACTTTATTTAAAGTATCTCCAAAATCAATTTCATACCACCAAAATCAATTTCATATCACATGTTACTTTATCATTTGTCAGTTTGAAACATAATAAACTTTTTCAGCTAATCTTTTTCCTCCACATCATCTTATGTAAATCCTTATGACAATTTTTATGTACAAGTAGTATAATCCAATCACAATTTAGATATAATCTGTAGCATCATTGGAGAAGTCCAGAGAGAAAAATTGAAGTACAAAAAATACTAGGTATCAGTTTGACCCCCATTTTGTGAAAACATAAACGGGTGAAATAGCTTTTTTTTTTTGGTTGAAAAATGAGTGGGTTAAAAAGAAAAAAGTTTTCGATTTACGTACAATATTATTTTATGAAAGATTGTGTAATTGAAAATACGAGAGATAAAAATGAAATGAAAATTAATGAGAGCAAAACGGGGGTTAGGATTATAATGGTTGTAGCCTTGTACTAATTGGTGCCC
The DNA here is from genome assembly GCF_002742605.1 of Olea europaea var. sylvestris. Lineage (NCBI taxonomy): Eukaryota > Viridiplantae > Streptophyta > Magnoliopsida > Lamiales > Oleaceae > Olea > Olea europaea. The sequence goes on along the minus strand of NW_019267230.1, from coordinate 249,201 downwards.
CTTATATGTGAACCCCCAGTAGAGCCCCTTCTAGTACACAGTGCATGTGGCCCTGAAAGCCCAGCATCATTCAAAGCACTAAAGGTTGTGTACATCGGAAGCATACATGAAGGGGCCGACACATAATTTATTATGCGTGGCCTCCTTTCATGTGAGGAGGTGTCAATAGTTGTATCTATCGAAAGTGTACATATAGTCGAATCCTTTCCCAAAAAATATGCCATTCAGACATTCGGTAGTTTTATTCAATAGAAGAAGAGGTCCCCAACTTTCGACAATTATTGTACTTATGACCTTAGTCTTCAAAAAGGAGAATTTTTTCTAAATATTTTAATTTACTGACAATTGATTCCCCAATTGACAACTTACATACACTTAATTAATATGCCACAACTTTATTGAGAATCAAGATATAATTTTACACATGCAATCACTCAGCATAGTAGTTGAACTCGATTTACAAATTGATAGCAAGCTTGTTTGTTAGAAAAATCCACGTGTTTTTCTTATATTTATTGATTGTAATTTATTTAATTTTTTCTTATTTAAAGCTAAAAAATTCTCTTTTCGATTTAATTTAATTAAATACAAAGGTAAAATTGTCCATTGAGGACTAAAGTGAGACTAAACTACAAGTTTAAAGATTTAAAGTCCCCTTTTCAAACCTTTGAGACTAAGCCCCTCTTTGGTTTGACTAGAAATTATATTTTTAGTTAATTTTGATAAAAGATTGTGAACAGTACGATTAAAAAGTAAATAAAAAATATGAATTCTATGAAATATGTCGTTTAAAATGATATATTTTTTTTAAATGAAGAGTAATACTATGTAGGGTGGGGACGGACGAGTCAGGTCAGGCCTTTTACCTCGTTTAGTACCTTTTTAATTTTTTCAAGCATTTGATAATTTCTTTTATTACCTCCACTCATTAAAGTGAGACAATAATATAATTATTAAAATTTTAAATTAATTTATGTATTTATAAAAGTTAAATTATTCAAATATATTTGGTAAACTAAGATTTTTATTATTTATCATATTTCTTAAATAATCTTAGTTGCCATATTTTATTAGAAGTAATAAAATTTGGTAGAGTTTTTATTTAAAATATTGAATTCTTATACAAAAAAAAGTTAAACGGGACGGGGAGGGGCCATTGTTACCCATACTCGCCCTGGGGCAAAATCCCTTGCCTGTTCCCTACTCGAATACCTGATTAAATAGGTGAACTAGCTAGGCCCCCCTAGATATCGAGTTTGACATTTTTTTCTTGACATCTTTAATGATAGATTAAATGAAAGGTAAAATTAAATTACTTATTTAATTTTACTTATCATTTAATCTCACATTAACGCCACCTAAATTAGAATTGTAGCATAGTAAAACTAAATAGTATTATTCAAAAATAGTTTTATGAAGTGAGGGTCAAACCAGGGTATCAAAAATTGAGGATCTCGACTGCTATTTTCAAAATATGCCGGCTAGACCGACGTCTAGACTACTCCTAGGAAAGATGACGATGTACCCACCCCACTAAAAGGAAACTTCACAGCTTTTCATTCTCTGCATATTGATTAGTGCGTAAGGAACGCTACAATTGGTGTATACGCACCCACGTCGTTATATAGACGATTCAGATTCCCCATTTATAATATAAATAACCTTTATACCCTCTTTAATCTTACAGAAACAAAGAATTTATAACCCATTTGCCATGGTGATTCTGCTTCTGCTTGTCCTTTCTTCTTTCAATTCATTATCTTCTGCACAATCAGATTCTCTTTACGACAATTTTGTTCAATGTTTAGCACAAAGGAATGTCCCAAATGACCAAATTTCAAGAATTGTGTACAATCCCACTAACCCCTCTTTCACATCGGTTCTTGAATCCTACATTAGAAACCGCCGCTTCAACGTTTCCACTACTCCTAAACCAAGCATAATCGTCACCCCTCTCGAGGAATCCCATGTTAGTGCAACTGTTTTGTGCGCTAAAAAACTAGGAATTCAACTCAAAATCCGCAGTGGCGGACATGATTATGAGGGCATTTCGTATGTTTCTATTGTCGAATTTGTCATTCTCGATATGTTCAATTTCCGGTCGATAAACATCGACATGGCGACCGAGACTGCCTGGGTTGGATCCGGTGCTTTGCTTGGCGAACTCTATTATAGAATTTCGGAAAAAAGTAATGTCCATGGATTCCCCGGCGGGGTTTGCCCCACCGTAGGCGTAGGCGGCCATCTAAGTGGTGCCGGTTATGGCAACATGTTGCGTAAACACGGCCTGACAGTCGATCATGTGATCGATGCTAAGATTGTCGATGCCACCGGCAGAGTTTTGGATAGGAAGTCAATGGGAGAGGATCTTTTTTGGGCCATTAAAGGAGGTGGTGGTGCTAGTTTTGGTGTGATTTTGGCTTACAAAATCAAGCTAGTCCCTGTACCAGAAGTTGTTACAGTTTTTCGAATTGAGAAGATGATGAACCAGAATGCAACTGAAGCTGTTTATCAATACCAAACAATTGCAGACAAAATCGACAATGATTTGTTCATAAGGGTTCTCTTACAACCTATTACAAGGAACAAAATCAGGTCTGTTCGAGCAACATTTATTGGCCTGTTTCTAGGCGATGCCAACAGACTACTGTCCGCAACAGATTCTGAATTCCCACTATTGGGATTAAAGAAGGCCGATTGCAAGGAAATGTCTTGGATTTACTCAGTTCTATTCTGGAGCAATTTCGACAACACTACAAAGCCAGAAGTTCTGCTGAGTCGAACCCCCGATTCTGTAAACTTCTTGAAGAGGAAATCGGATTACGTTAAAACCCCGATTTCCAAGAGTGACCTGGAATCTTTGTTCAAAAAAATGGTCGAAGTAGGAAAAGTCGGGATGGTTTTCAATTCCTACGGTGGACGAATGAGTGAAATCCCGGAGTCTGAAACTCCATTCCCTCATCGGGCAGGGAACATTTTCAAGATTCAATATTCAGTTAACTGGGAAGATGAAGGAGAAGAAGCAGACCAGAATTACATACAACAGATACGAGAAATGTACAGTTACATGGCTCCTTTTGTATCAAAGAATCCAAGAGAAGCATATCTCAATTACAGGGACTTGGATATAGGTACTACAGATAATGGTAAAGACAGTTACGACCAAGGGAAGGTTTATGGAGTGAAGTATTTCAAGGATAATTTCAACAGACTGGTGAAAATTAAGACCATGGTTGATCCGGACAATCTCTTTAGGAACGAACAAAGTATTCCCGTGTTGCCCTTTCGTGGGAGAAAAGTCAGAAAATAGAGCGTCACGAGCACCACTCATTTTATTGGTCATTGGTCAATGCTTCATTGCTAGCACTATTACTCTTCTTTAACGTCAATACAGAAATTTCAACACATACTAAGTATGTTCCTAGTGGGCGGGCGCGTACTTGTATACATACGCACCTCGATTATTCATTGGTCACATGATCATTATGTATTACTTACATAGATTCAAGAAGTCTTGCTGGTTCTTGTACCTGATTATCCATTTTGCAGTCTGCATTTCATTATATACTAGAGGTTGTTAAGCAAATAAATGAAAGAGATAACATTTCAAACTCTGCGCAGCTTTTCTCTTGTTGCATACCACATGAATAACAACTAGGACATTACGATTACGATAGGTATACTATATTTGAACCGAAATTTAGTCTGGTTAAAAAACCTTCTCCTAGTTGCTTTGGAACAATTTGGAGATCATTTAGAAGGAATACGTACAATATCCTAGTAAGCTAATTACCTGAACAAGAGTGTGATAAGTCACTCAAAGTTAACACGAATTACTAACAATACTACCAATTATAGTGTGCTCATTTCATTTAAGACGAGAAATTGGAATCCTAATCATTTTAGTTAACATTGATGAATCTTTCTTCATCTGTATTTATCTACAAGCATGTCTCATGAGATTTAGGTGAATTTAATGAAATTTGATACCATATCAATTATCAAAGCTCGTGTTTCCATTTCATACGGTTAACCTTCTCAAGAAGATTGGCTCAAGATCTTATGTGTCGTTTATTTATTTCTTGTTTATTCAATGTGAGATTTATCTTTTAAGGATTTAAAGAACTATCAAGCAAAAATCTTTTACCGGCAACTCTTTATTCACCTAGGAAAAAAAAGCAACGTAGTAGGCTAGAAGATAATGAAATTGAATTAGCTAAATAATTTCCGGTCTCAAGTGATACAGAAGGCCTTTATTTCTCGAGTCATCTGAACATTATGTGAGATCCACATTACTAAAGGATTTGACAATATTGAAATTCCACAATAAGAAAACAATTATTCCACCACAAAAGGCATTAATAATAGGTAAACCCACTTCCTTATTTAGCTTATTATAACATTCAACTTACTCATGCAATCATATCGACATTAGGTAAATCTCCAACAGGATAAGAAAGAACTTTTTGTTCTCAACAATTACCATATAATAATGATAATAAAAAGAAAGTAAAAATACATAACTATAAAAGTTTCAAAATATATTTTAATAAATAAGAAATTTGTGAAAATATTTCAAACTTAGGTGGTCACACCTGATAACAATTTTGTGATTTATTGCTCATTTAAGAAAGGTCATGAGTAACACACAATTTATGGTCATAATCATGAACCAGTCACAAATTGCATAATATCATAGTCAGAAAGACATTATAAGTTATAATTACAAATTTAGTCGCAAATCATATCACAATTACTCATTTTACAGAAAATAAATATCCAAATAATTGTTCACAAATAATATTCATAGCACCCCACTCCACTCCACCACCATTAGTACCACCCAAATGTCACTGCCACCTCAAAAACCATTACCTCCTCAAATTCATCATCACCTCCATCTTCAACTCACCTACATCATTTCCACCACCACTCCCTGCATCACGTATACATACACATGCACAACCAGAGATGTAGCAGTGCACTTGATTTCATAGCTTCATTCACATCTTCTTTGCATAGTGACACTAGGTACATGTCCAAAGTAGATTCTTCGTATTTATGCAGCGACATTTATGATGGATTTGGATCTCGATCTCAAATCTTCTTGGTCGTTAGATCAGGTCTTTGGAGCCGTGTTCGCGTCTATGGTGCAATTCACCGAGTTCACTAATAGTGGAAATGATGGCAGCAATGGGCGCCGATGGATGTGATTTCTAAAAAGAAGAGATCTGTTTATGGTCAAAATTAAATTGGTGGCATGTGGGTTTGGTTGTAGCGAGTGACAGTGGTGGAAGAGGTGGTCAGGGACGGATCTATAATTGAATCCAAGAATGGGCTACAAAATTTCAAGCCGGACTAATACGGGGGGAAAAAATTACACACAAAAAACTATTTTTTCAAAAAAAAAAAAAAAAAAGAAAGAAAGAAAAAAGAAAAAGAAAAAGAAAAAGAAAAAGAAAATGGATTAAAAAAAGTGGAAATTACACATATCCCTAGAGTTATAATCTAAGGTTCTAAAATCAGATGACTAATTCTACATTTCAAAAGTCAGATATTTCACATTTTAAATATTAAATATTCTCACTCCAATCTCTCTCTCTTCAATCTCATTCTCTCTCCTCCCACCATATTCTCTCTCTCCTATCCGAATTTACGTCTATCTAATTTTTATATCTCTCCAATCTCTCTCCTCCCACCCTATTCTCTCTCTCTCTCTCCCTGCCTCCCACCCACGCATCCGTATCTCTATCTAATTTCTTTCTCTCTCCAATCTTTCTTCTATCCTCCCACTCGTATTCTCTCTCCACCCATCTTCTCTCTCTTTTAGTAGCCCAAGAAACCTATTCCGATTTAGGCGATATCCACTGCATTGTGCAGCTACTGCTTAACCTCACGTTGTGTTGAACAGCATCGCAGTAATCCTCGCCACGCAGCCCGCACCACCACCGTCGCGATGTGAAGAGCAGTGACCACAGTCATCTTCCTTCTTCTTCGTTCTTTTCATCGCCAGGCAGGGGCGGATTTACAACCCCACTGCCCGCATGGTTTTTTTTACAAAATTTGTTGTTTTGAACCAAATTATAATTTATTTATTTTTTAAAAAAAGTCCTTATATTTTTTACATTTTGCTCCCATAAATTAGAATTTATGAAATTTGCCCCCATGATTCTTATCTTCTAGCTTCGCCCTCGTCGGCAGGTACTTGCTTTCGTCGCCCACGATGAGATTTGGTGCTGTGCGCGACGGACAGGGATAGATTCGTGGTTTGTGGCGTCTCTTTTTTGGGATGGAGTTGGGTTGTTTTGTGGTAATTTTTTAGGTGGTTTTGTGTTGGTGGTGACAGGGCTACCAAGACATGATGGTGGTTGTTTTGGAGTTGGCAGTTGTGACGTCAATGCGGCAGCAGCAATGGTGGGGGTGGTGATCATAAGTGTTGGTGGCAGTCACAAGATCATTTTATTTGTGACCGATAAACATGTGACCACTAAAAAAAGAGGAATTGTTAAAAAAAAAAAAATATGTGACCTAAATTTTTTTTAAATTTGTGGCTGTTTAATAAACTATGATTTATAATATTTGTAATATTTGACCAATAAATAATTTGATGTATAAAATTTTCTGATTCGTGGCAATTACAGATCATTTTATCTGTGACCGATAAACATGTGACTGGTGAAAAAAGAGGAATTGTGAAAAAAAAATGTGACCTAAAAAATTTGTTAATTTATGGCTGTTTAATAAACTGTGACTCATAATATTTGTAATCTGTGACCAATAAATAATTTGTGATGTATAAAATTTTTTGATTCATGATCAATGAACAAATTGTGGCCTAATGAATTTTTGAATTGTGAACGTAAAATCTTTCTCCAATCTTCTTCTCTTTACTCCCCCCAAGATTCTCTCTCTCCACCCATCTAATTTCTGATTTATGAAACTTCAAACATGTCATCTTAGATTTGAAATGCCCTATATTTATCGTCTGGATTATGAATTTTTACCATAAAAAAATAAGTTTCTTGAGCTTTGAAGACTACAGCCTAGCCCAATCCCCCTATATCCATCTCTGCAGGTACTGGTGGTTGCAGTCAGTTGTGGTGGAGTGAGTGTGTATTATTACTTGGGAAAATGGGTAAAAGAATAGGTGGTGACGCAGGACAGAAACGTAAATAATAATGAAAGATTCCTTTTTTGCAACACAGGAATAAATGTTTATTCAAATTTTGTTCAAATGGACGAGAGAAATGTTGAAATCAACCAATTAACGAGAAAAAATGGAAATATCTTATTAATCAAGAAAAATGAATGTAAATGTTTTTATAGCCTTTTAAAATATATTTACAGCGTCAAAATGAATCAAAATCATATTGAGATCCTAATTTTGTAGAAAATCAAAATAAACTAAAAAAAATGTAAAACATGAAATACTCTTAAATGATGAAATTTGACCCGAAAAGTTTGACAATGTTAGCCAAAGGCAATTATTTTCACCCCAACAAAATTGTGCAAAATCAAAAAATGCTTCTTATTGAACTCATAGACAAAATCAAAATCGTGCAAAATCAAATTGAACTCATAGACGAAAATTTGACACCAAGTGTACACATTTTCTTAAATCCTTCTTATTTATTCTCTTTTTTAATTGGTTTAGAATTTTCTCTTCTAATTGATCAACATCAAGTGGGGTGGGAGTACATGTACCTGATTTTCGAAAGATAAAGTTAAAATTTGATTTTTGAAATGTTAAGTTAAAAATCATTAAAAGTCAGAGGTAGGTGTAATTTCGGAATGTTTCTCTTCCATAATTCACCCGTTGTCAAATTTTAACGAATTTCTTAAGATATGCTTGATTAAGTGGTTATACTTATACACTCCCTCGATTCCTAACGAATTTCTTAAGATATATGAATTCTTATAGATTTCATGAATTTCAACTGAATTCACATAATTTCTATAAAATTCTAAAATCTTTAACAAAATTTCATTATAAATTTTAATTAATTTCATGAAATTTAATAGAATTCTACAGTACGGATTATACAACCTAAATATAAAAATCATTTTTTCATTACAGTGTCAAGGATTATGCACAAAATATTTTATAATTAATGACAAGTTTAATTGGAGAACAGAGTTTTAAAAGCATAATAAAAAGATTAATTTAACTTATTCACCAATCGAATGGTGTGCCATATCATCGGTGCTTAGCTTATGTTAAGCACCGATGAATTATTGAAAATTCCTATTTTTTTATGAAATCTACTAAAATCTGAGTTGAATGCATCGAAATTTAGCCAAAATCAACTGAAATATGAGTTGAAGGCATCTAAATTTTAATTAACTTTTAAAATCCATTAAAATTTGAGTGAAGGACAAGTCTTAGTCGAACTCTTTGGAGTCCTACTTGACTATACTAAATTATGTTATTCAATACCTAAAGAAACGACCCAGAATATCCAGAATAATAACACTATTTTTACCAGAATGAAACGAAAATATTATCAATTCCATCAATTTTGCCATATTGTTCATGTGTTGCATTCTGTGTACCTTTATCTCTTGTTGCCTATTGTTTGGAGGGTACCACGATAAGAAATGTCATTACAAACAATTGATGCCCACTTGATTAATCTACTATTAAAAAATGTGTCATTATTAGCTAAGGCTGAACAAAAGATAATTTATACATTCTTGATTAACCTATATGTTTCGTACATTTGACTCGACTCATTATTGTTTCAAAAATGTTAACGTAGGTTGACACTTGGCTAATTTGGAGAAAATACTTTCCAGCCCTTAAGATTTTGTTCACCTATTTGGAGAGCAAGAAGAATCATGCTATGATTACAGAATTTTTTGACAGAAAATTCTTACAGACAATACGTGGCGCCACATCATTGAAAAGTGAGAAAACGAATAAAAACAGTCCAATCACATTTTGCCACATCAACACCTGTACACATTGTGTTAAATTTTTCCTTTACTTGAAGCATTATTGGAGCAAGAAATGCAAAGAGGTGAATTAGAGTATAATGAAACTGAATTTCCAGTTAAAGTAATCAAGAAATCGACCTCTATTCCTCGAGGACATCTGAACATTCTGTGAGATCCACGGCATCAGTTGGATTCACCTAGTGTTGAAACTGCACAATTAGAAACCAATTAGCCAACCACAAAATTCACTTCTTTATTTAGCTAATTATCACATTCTATTCAGTGATTTATTAACCATATCAAAAATAGGAAAATTTCCCAAATGAGATGAGACATAATCTTTATTCTCAACAGTAATGGTATGAAGAGCAGATAATTTACAGTCTTTCTTAATTTCTGAATATTAAGAATGTAACACTAGAATTAATCAAAATCTTCGAAAAACTATTATACCATCCAAGATTATGTTACTCAACATAACGATTAGAATCATATTGTCATGATAAAATCTCAATATTTTACCATGTCTATTCATGTCAGTGCATTGACAAGATTACAGTATTCCTACACATACAGAACCTGGTAATATTTCACCACAATAGACTATTATATTTGCTAGATACAGAATGGATTACGAAAATTTTATTGTATCAATTCCAAAAATTTGCCATTATTATTCACTCATTGTACCAAATGTTTAGAATACCACACATATTTTGACAACTTAAGGCCAGTAAATGTAATAATTTTTTGACATAATTAGCCCACAAGGAGAGATCTCTTCTTTAAATGTGTATTTAAGGAGTACTATAATGCAAAAACCAAGAAATGAGAAACAGTTTTCAATCTTCTAATCCTTTCATGCCTGTGTCAATGTTGCTGTTTGTGTCGCTTTTGTGCACACTCTTTTCCTTCTCAACTGCAGCCACCGATCCAATTTATAACAACTTCGTCCAGTGCTTATCAAGCAAGACAAGCACGAAAGATCATCTCTCTAAGATAATCTACAGCCCTAATAATTCTTCCTATTCACACATTTTACAAGACTATGTCAGAAACAGCCGTTTCAGCACTCCCACAACCAGAAAACCTTTGTTGATTGTCACTGCTTTGAATGAATCTGACATCCAAGCTACCATAATTTGTGCAAAACAGATAGGAATCCAACTCAAAATCCGTAGTGGTGGTCATGATTATGAAGGTATCTCTTATGTGTCTAATGTTCCGTTTATCATTCTTGACATGTTCAATCTCAGGTCTATCAATGTTGACATCAAGGATGAAACTGCCTGGGTACAATCCGGTGCAATAGTTGGTGAACTTCTTTATAGTATTTGGCAAAAGAGTAAAGTCCATGGATTCCCTGCAGGGGTCTGTTTAACTATGGGAATCGGAGGGCACATAAGTGGGGGAGGCTATGGAAACTTATTACGTAAATATGGCCTCAGTGTTGATAATGTGATTGATGCACAAATTATTGATGTAAAAGGTAGAATTTTGGACAGGAAAGCAATGGGAGAGGAGCTTTTCTGGGCAATCAGAGGGGGTGGTGGTGCTAGTTTTGGTGTTGTTTTGGCTTACAAACTGAAACTAGTCCCTGTACCTCCTGTCGTGACAGTTTTTCGGGTTATGAAAACCTTAGAAGATAATGCATCAAATCTTATCTATCGATGGCAATTTGTTGCAAACAAGATTGACAACAATCTCTTCATAAGGCTTCTTTTGCAACCAACTACTATAAAGAGTAAGAATACTGTTAGAGCAACATTTATTGGGTTATTTCTTGGTGATTCTAACAGTTTACTGTCTGTAATGAAAACTGGATTTCCTGAACTGGGATTGACAAAACAAGATTGCAAGGAAATGAGCTGGATCCAATCTATCCTATTCTGGGGAAATTTTGACAACGGTACCTCAGAAAACGTATTACTTGACAGAAAAGGTGGTCCACCGAACTTCTTCAAGAGAAAATCAGATTATCTCAAAACTCCGATCCCAAAGGAAGGATTGGAGAGCTTATGGAAGAAAATGATTGAGTTAGGAAAAGCAGGGATGGTTTTCAATGCATACGGTGGGAAAATGGATGAAATTCCAGAGTCAGCAACGCCATTTCCCCACCGTGCAGGGAACATCTTCAAAATACAGTATTTCGCTAACTGGAATGAAGATGATGCTGCATCAGATAAGAAGTATGTGGAGCAGACAAGAACACTTTATAGTTACATGACTCCTTTCGTCTCAAAGAACCCTAGAGAAGCGTATCTTAATTACAGAGACCTTGATATTGGAACTACTGACAATGGTAAAAACACTTACAATGAAGCAAAAGTTTATGGGGTCAAGTTCTTCAAAGGTAATTTTTACAGATTGGTGAAAGTTAAGACCATGATTGACCCAGAAAATTTCTTCAGGAATGAACAAAGCATTCCTCCTTTGCCTTCCCATGGTGGGAGAAAGTAATTAGAATTAGAATAAGATTTTTGAAGTACTATCAGCATGAAGCTACACTATTAGAAATTAGCTACAGGTTCTTTAACCAAGTAAAAGATTTTTCATTTTTCTTCTCTTGTTCCCAGGGTACTAATGTCAAAGAGAGTTTGGTATTTCAAAAGTGTATTGAAATATAGATACTCCTACATCAATAAGTTTACCTTCTGTAGAAAACAACAGAATGGAGAATTGAATATCAAAAAATGATGTCCAATGAAGCCCAAATAAAAAAATAAATTACGAAAAAATGAAATCAGGAAATCAGATTAACATGATATTGAAACAGAACAGAATTACATTAAGAACAATTATGACATTCCAAGCAATTGATGTGCACTTGATGAATCCGCTTTAAAGAATGTGTCATTACAGATAAGTTGAATAAATGATTATTTCTACCGTCTGTTTCAACCTATTTGTTTTGTATATTTATCTCGATCAATCATTGTAACAAACATGCTCACATAGGTTGAAACTTGGCTCCCTTTGAAAATATACTAAATCAGAAATCAAGCGAAAATGTTTTTTGGACCTCAGACTTTGTTCACCTATTTGGAGAAAAAAAAAAATGATGACATAGGTTAGATGATAATGAAAGTGAATTTACTCGACAATTTCAAGGTTAAAGTAACCAAGACAACAATTATTCCTCAAACCATGCAAACATTCTGTGAGATTGACAATTACAAACCAATTACTCCAACACAAGGCATTAATGAAAGGTAAAGTCACCTCTTTATTAAGCTAATTATTACATTCTACTCAATTATTCATGCAATCGTATAGAAATTTGGAAAATTTGTAAGAGGATAAGAAAGAACCTTTAATAATGCTTAAAGTTTTTCTCGTCATTTGGTGCAGAATATTAAGAAATACCATTATTAGGAGAACGTTCATAAACTAGAATAAATCACTCTCACTGGGAATTCTACTTGGCTAAACTAGATTATTGTCTTGTTTATTACATCAACAGAATCATAATTCCATAATAAAATCACAAACTTTTCCATGGCTATTCATGTCAGTTTATTGATTACACTAGATGACAGCGTTTGTCCACAAAGAATGGATTCCCAAAATCATATTTTTAACGTTAATTTTTAGGCAAGATTTAACTCTGCTGGTTGTCTATTTGACCAGAATAGATTATGAATCACCAAAGTCCTATTCTGCCTTTTTAATCTGCAATCAGTTCCCTTTTCTTTTTTTTTTTTCTTGCCAAACGATTGTAATACAGTATGGTAACCTCTTAATTATACCTAATGGGGTAATAATACCCAGTTTGTCAACTAAAGGAAAGCAAAAACCTAGGCTGTATTTAAGGCATTCAACAAACAATGTTTCCAACACAAACCAAAATATGAGAAACGCTTTTTGATCATTTAATCGTTTCATACCTATGTAAATGTTGCTGTTTCTGTTGCTTTTATACACTCTTTTCCTTCTCAACTGCAACCACAGATTCAGTTTATGACAACTTGGTCCAATGCTCATCAAGCAAGAGAAATTCATAAGATGAATTCTCTAAGATAATCTACAACCCTTATAATGCATCCTATACACCCATTTTACCAGACTACTGCAGATATCGCCATTTCAACACTTACAAAACCAGAAAGCCTTTGTTGATTTTCAACCCTTTGAAAGAATTTGATGTCCAAACAACCATAAGAGCAAAGTCCATGGATCCCCCAGCAGGGGTCTGTCCAATTATGGGTATCGGTGACCACATAAGTGGAGTTGGCTATGGCATAAGTGATTGATGCAAATGTTTATCGTAAAATATAAAGTTTTGGATTAGGAAGCAATGGGAAAGGACCTTTTCTGGGAAACTAGAGAGGGTGGAGGTGCTAGTTTTGGGATCACATGCATAACCCCTGTCGTGGTAGTTTTTCATGTTATAAAAACCTATGAAACTAATGCGTCTGACCTTATCTATCGCTGTCTGTTTGTTGAAAACAAGATTGACAACAATCTCTTCATAAAACTTCTGCAACCAACTACTGTAAAAGATAAGGATAATGTGAGAGCAACATTTATTGGGTTATTTCTTGGTGATTCAAAGAGTATCGTCCAATGAAAACAGGATTTCCTGAACTGGGATTGACAAAACAAGATTGCATGGAAATGAGATGGATTCAAGCTGTCCTAACAGTACATCAGAAAACATATTACTTTACAGAAAAGGTGGTTCACTGAACTTCTTCAAGAGAAAATCTGATTACCTGAAAACTCCGATCCCAAATGATGGATTGGATGGATCAAGGAAGAATATGATAGAGTTAGGAAAAATTGGGATGGTTTTCAATACCTATGGTGTAAAAATGGACAAAATTAGAAAGTCAGCAATGCCATTTGCCCACCTGCAGGGAACGTC